>NC_047139.1:7221106-7437947 GCF_009829125.3 Periophthalmus magnuspinnatus
GCCACGAAACAAACAAAAAAATGTAATTAATAGAATAGATTTTCACGCGCACGACCCGATTTTATCCTGATACGGAAATCTAAAAATACTTCTCCATATCAAGTCTCAAGTTCGACAACAAACCTGTCTATTTATACCCATGGGTTGATCCGGGCTATATTTAGCTGTGCGGACTGATTGAGATTTGGCGGCGCTCGCTAACAGACGGAGCAGAGGAGCCAGGCTGCAGATGAAGACTCCATCATGGGAGAGCAGAGCGTCACTGAGCTGTAGCATGAGAGGGTTTGGACAAAGCCTCAAATCCCCAAATTGTTTTCACACTTCACCCTCATTGGCTCATTATAAACTCAGCATGAGGTCACTGTATTGAAAGAGGGAACTATGGGCACTGGGGCTGTCAAAACAAAAAGAAAAAGCAAGACGCACGTCGATATTAAACCTTGAAGTGAAACTAAATGGAAGGTTTTGGTTCTGAAAAACATATAAATTGGATATCTGACCTGTTCTGAAAAGTTTTAGAATTATTTTGAAACTGTATCAGAGCTATGTTGGTGTTGAAAGTTACAATCGATCATGGTCTAAATAAATGGATATCACTGTGGTCTCAAAATCAGTATCACATATCACACCATTTCTTCTTTGGCATGAAAAATGAGTTTTGAATTTAAGTACATTTGATAAGGAAACTGTTTAAAAAGTAGTAGGCTATCTTAGGATAAATCTAAACTGTATTCCCAGTGTATTTATTATAGATTTATTCAGTTCAACCCGTCCTGCATGAGGGTCATTGGGCAGGAGTGGTGGGCGACCATGGGACAGTGTCTGGGAGTCTTCTTACTGTCAGAGAAACTGTACTGTTCTGCCAAGGACAGTCAGTTCTGGTCTACACAAAGGTTATAATACTCCCTGCAACAGAAGCATAGCCAGGTTTGGACAATACTTTCACACTGTGTTGACACCAACCTCTATGTGTCACTGTGACTCCACCAATTTGTCGATAAATCCTCGTCCGTACAAGGCACATCAAGGACTTAATCTATTTCGGACGTCTTCTACCTCGACATATTTTATCTAAGGCGCATCAATGGATTCAATTTCGTACGACGTCTTCTACCTGGAATCGCAAAATTCAGTCGAATATTTGGTAAGCTCAGTCTTAAACCTCGTGGCTTTTACGATCCCAACCAGCTCACAACAGCAGCTAAATCCCAGAACTGAGGCCACCCCAGGACACAGCAGGGAGTAGTAGCTCTATTGGTCACAATGTTAAAGTGTAAGTTTAGATTCGAAATTCAAAGGGGTTTTCCCGCACAGCTTCAGATCCTGTTTGTGACGCCAAAATTGTTGTGGAATTTCTACGAGGAAATAATTAAAGAATAAAATGAATTGAAAAGTTGTTTTTAATCAAAGAGTCTGGTTTATTGAAGCAATTGTGCACAAGTGTAAAGAGCTACCTGTCCCTGAAAGAGCGTTGTGTCGCCCTAAGCTGTGTCAGAGTCAGTACATACAGCATATTTATACCATACAGAGAACAACTGCATGAACCCAAACCCATGAACCAGTTTAAACCACTTGAAGTTGCACAAGGCCAACAAACACTTCTTGTGACAAACGTCCTGAATCTCGGAGTCGAAGGGATAAAATATAGTTGAGCCATTAAGATACAGTGGCTTTAGAGTTGAGAAATTGGAGTCAGTGGGTCATGGTGACCCATCTTTTACAACAGCCTGTTTGACAAAGTACAAATAGAGTAAAACTCTATAAATAATGATTTTCATAACAGTGCTCAAGTCTCCATGTCTACTGAAGGTAAATAAACTGCTCCTGTGTTATACAGTTTCTAACATTTCTTTACACTCTTGGGTTTTCTTCCATTTATTATACTAACTTAACTTTTTTGTGCACAGAAATCTTTTTTGACTTCTGAAATTTAACTTTTTTTTTTTTTTTTTACAAGACACTTATTTGTCTTTAAAATGAACCTAGTAGTCACAGTATAGTTGTAACAGTTTGTTTTTTTATATACAATTTATATGAATATTACAATTTTTGTTCTTTTTCTACTTTATTTGCACCTCTTCCACCTCTTTTCTAGAACAAACCTACAGTCTAGTGGCAGACACTTAATTATAGCATCACAATTAAAAGGTCTTAGGGGAATAAATGATCTAATCCTGTATTAACAGCACTCGATCCCATTGTCGACGCTGTGTTATGTTTGCACGATGTTACTGAGCCCGGTTTGCCTGGAGCTGTTTGAGTCAGACCCAGCTGGATTAATAGGACATTCATTATTACAACTTTAGTAATTAGGTGAATGTGGCCTGAGCAGAGAAATGCTCATAATTATACAGAAGTATGTAATGTAGAACAAAATCTGATAATACTGGGAGTAAAGGTACAAAGTTAACATTGTCTTTAGAGTTGAGGTTCTCACCGCACAGAAAGAAGGTCCTGGGTTTACAATAAGAAAACAAATATTGCTGAAATGTGATCTCTCATTCTTAGTTAAAGCCTCAGTAAGATAGACCAAGAGTTACATATCAATAAATCCCTCTGTAATATCGTAAATGTAAAGCTACAGCAAATGCCTGAAGAATGTGGTACCAGGATCTACTTTAACTGCAGATGTAAAATTATCTATTTATTTGAGAAACATTTAATTACAGAAAGAAATACAGTGGTCACGTTCTAAAAATAACCCGCAACAGGCGAAATCCGCGAAGTATCAGCTTTATTTTTTACAATTATTCTCTATGTTTTTGTCTGTAAAACCCCTCACCACACACTTTATACACTTTTCTCACACAGGCGTTAACATTTTCTCACATTTCTCTCTCGTTTAAACTCTCTCAAAGTTCAAACCTTCGTAGGTGTCTTTGTCGGTGCAGAACGTTTCATCGACATTGTGGGTTTTGTCAGGGAGAAAACAAATTGCAAACGTACAGCACTTCAGAGTCACACTGCGATCCAACGTTTATGTAAATTTGTCTGAACACATTCTGTACTGTACAGGAGACACGGCACGGAGGAGAAAATGGTCTACAGTCCCTTAGCCAATCAGGACAAAGAACACAATGCACTCATACGCTGTAGAAAAAAGAAAAAAAAAAGCAGTAGTGCAAGCAGCCTTTCTTTCTGTACTGGATTATGGGGATGAGGTGTACATACAGACTACTGCCTCTGCTTTGAAACAGTTGGATCCACTATTTCACGCTGCCTTTCGTTTTATTACAGGTGATGGATCTGAAACCCATCACTGTTTCTCTATAGAAAAGTGGTCTGACCATCAGTGTCTACTAGAGAGAGTATGGAATGTATTTATAAAGGACTACTGTACTTCAAAAACTGTCAGAATACTTCACCTTCTTGTTAATTACTCACACCAGAACATTTAATCATATGACTGCATAAGGTTAAGGACTAACTGCACCAAAACTGAGACCGGAAACAGCCTTTTAGCTAATTTGCTTCACAAAAATAGAATACACTCCAAGGAAAAACAAAACTGGATACTCAGGTGACACAATTGTAATTTAATAATCTGGTAACGAACTTTTATACTCACCCCTGCACATGTTTTTAATGGTTTATATGGACTTGTGTACTTGTTTGTTTTGTTGGTTTTTCAGCTTGTGTTGTATTTTAAACAGGGAGCCTATGGAATAGAGAGGCCATGTGCTGTCAAGTATCTGATTTATAATTTGAAGTTAATGTAATTTAAAGCACTAAACATTAAATAATGCACACAATCTGGTATTTTCAAAGGACAGGCACAACAATGAGAAAAAACGATCTAAACTAAACTGTATTATATTTGGTGCACGAAGCAAATGTTCAAAAAAATAATATAATATGGTCAAAGTAAAGATTTGCCACTTGTAGACTTATGGTGGGAAGGGTTACCACAACTTTTACTCAAGAAAGAGAAAATATTACTCAAGTAGAAGTAAAAATATGCTGCTAGAAAAGTACAATTGGTTTAAAAAGTTGCTCAAGTAAATGTAAAACCTTAAATCTATGAATGACAGTTGATTCGGTGAAAGAAGAACACAAGGTAAAAGCTGATAGCAGAGCAAACTAACCCAAAACCTGAAAATTTAAGAAAAAATGAAACATTTTGCATGTCTTCTCTTAATACAAATCTCCAAAGCTGTGCGTAAAAATATCCAACAAAACTACTTACTCCAAAGCCCCTCTGTATGCAGGTCAATTTGAGATAACATTGAAGTACTTTCCACTTTTTCCTTTAAGCCTTTTCAAACATCTCTCCCTTCTCTTGACACAGCTGAAAAAAGAGCAAAAAAAAAGTGAAGGAAAGTTACATTCGAGTAGATTTTCGGCATATAGGCAGAGTGACAGCGACATCAAACTGAGGCGGAGGCAGTGATTACAAAGTGTGTGTCTGAAAGCAGCTCCACAAAGAAGCTGCGGGTGTGTGTGTGAATAGTGAGAATGGCTCCTTATGGGGAAACTGTCAACGTGCTGCCAACGTGCTACACCCCCTGCACCTGCCAATAAGGCGGCTCCAACCTCAGCCAAGGATCCAAGGTGTGAAAAGGCTTTAATATAATAATACTGTGCAATTAAACGTGAATATGGGCATTTGGGGATTGTTCATGTATGTAAAAGAATGGAAATAGTAGAAGAACAATGCAGTGAGGTTCATCTCGTCTTTCGAAAATTTATATTAATAGATAATTTTCCCAGACCAAGTTTTGGTTTGTTTTCATACCTTAAAAGTTTCAACTGTTCACTAGCAAACACTGGGACAGAGGAAGCATCGTCGCTGAATTAAGGAAGCAGTTGAAATAGGGAAACATGCCCATGGACTGTAAACCGGGACAAGGGGGCCTTTTTACTCTCACACATCTGGGATACTGTCCTTAAGAAGCTGAAAACAACGCCAAAACCTGTTTAAATCAACTGACCTGACATGTCACGGCAACATCACGTGGCCACGCTGAGGAAGAGTGCAAGTGAGCCGTCCAAACTGTCAGATATGAAACCAAACTAAACCTTGGTCTGGAAAAAAGAATCTATTAAAAAAGCAGAAAAACAGTTCCTAGCGGTATCTGTATAATCCCTCAGTCGTCCAGGTCTGATCCATAGCAACTTCGTCTTTTGCTAAAGTTCCTAGCAGGCTTAAATGATCATTATGTAGTCTTTCCGTAGTGTCTGGAACCTTTTGGTCTCCATGGAAGTGTCATTGCTTTGCCAGGTATGTGTAAATCTTATAGTCTGTCAAGATCTCACGCTGCGTTTTCTGGGCTGTCTCCCGCTTTCCTTCTGTGCCTGGAGCTGGGAGGAGACTCTGGCACCACCCACGACACACCTGCAGCCAATCAGAATCAAACCTCCACTTCTGGAGTACAAAGCGACCAAGGATCGTACGCACGCTGCCAGATCGTCAGTGTATCCTCTGTGGTACAATTTCTGCTTGGCTCAGTCTGTTTTTTGTGGTTATGGTCATAGTACTCAGTTGTTGTTCCTCGTTTTTCGCCAGATCCCGTTTCTTGGACCCACCTTGCACCTCCGCCTCCGACCCAGCTTCCAACTACCTTCTCCTCCAACCAGCATTCACATCCTCCTCTTTTTAATAATCTGTTAAACCTTACTCCGAGGCTGTATCTTTGATCTCCCAGACGTTACAACATAGTCATAATACACTTTTAATGTCACAATGGTTTAGTGTTAACGCCATAAGAAAAAAAAGGTACACATTTTGGTATAGTTAATAAATAAATAATCACAAATGCATGAAAAAAATAGTACAGCAATGTTAAATCAACAAATATAGAGACTCATTTACCGATTAAAATAATAAAAGGACGCTTTGTTACCCATCTTTCTTTTAAGCGGTGTTTGAATGGAGATCACATTTGACCCATCCATCAACCAAAGTGTTACTGGGGGCCACCTGTCAGAAGAGGTGATCTGCTTCAGTGGGGCACCCAGGGACCCACCTCCAAATCTTAAGTTTATCTCAATCATTACTACCTCGATTGCCAATTTCACCTATGCTACTTGGCGAAAATTGCAATCAAATAGACGCCATATCATCAAAGGTTTGTCTGCTTCCTGTAACAAGTGACATTTTTGAAGACTTTTCACCATTCAAAAGATATTATACACTAAACCTTTTCTCAGAAGTGTTATTGTCTAACACCAGCTTAGATGTACACCCTCGTGAAGTCTGACTTGTGGCAGTGGGGAAGTCCAGGGCCAGTGCAGAGGTGCTGGAGGTGAGCGCTGTTGATATTTAGAGACCCTCAGAGTCCCAGAGCAACAGAACCAGGTCAGGACTACAGGCTGAAGAGTGAGGCACTGCTTTTAAAGGATGTCACTTGTAATACTGCAGTGTATAAGATAGGGATGTGTGATATATCTGCTCCAATATTAGGAACGGTGATGTCGAACTGTTTTCTCTGCAGTCAATATTAGTTCGATATTAAAAATCTGTCGATATTTGGGCACCAAAATGTTTTTTCTGTGCTGTTTCAGTCTCTCCGTGGCCATGTGTCATCCCCAGATTTGTATTTTTGAACAAACCAATGAGTAAAAATTGAAATAAAAGAGTTTAAATAAAGTAATAATTTGTACTTTTGACTACCTCTTAGGGTTAAATGTGCAGGACTTGCAATTAATTTTAAAATCGTAATATTGGTATCGGTAAATCAGATGACGGGTATCAAATCAGCTAAAAAATAAATAAATAAATAAAAAATCGAATCATTCCTACAAGCCAAGTTCATGTTTACTTAGTCTGAGTTAGAGGGAAAAGTAGGATTTGGAAATAACTTGGAAATAAATATAGAAAAGGGAGGTATGCAAAAGAGTATAGCATGAACTAGAATGTCACAGAAGTTTGACGTCTGCATTTTTGGAAGACGAAATTCTCCACGGCATTCAAACTGAAATAAACAAGTAAGAAATGAATGATGCATTGCTGAATAGCTTTGGTGACATTTAACACATTGTTATATTGGCATTTCAGCGCAAAGAGGAAAACAATATGAGAATACAGCCCAGCTAAAATTCACAGTAATTCCCAACAGATGTCTGGCAATGTAGTTTTTCCAATCTCACACAGCGGTTGTTTTATTTGCGAATAATATATAGAGATTTTATTTTACTGATTGGTCTTTGCTTAAGTTGATGTGAATTTCTTTGGGAGTCAAGTTTGTTTCATGCACATGTTTGTGTACAAATGCACTGTGTAACGTCCTGCTCACTGGCCTCTCCAAACGAGCCTTAACACAGCTGCTGTACATCCAGAACACTGCTGCTCGGGCCTTGACTAGAACCAGGAAGTATTTCACACGTGTCCTGTGCTCAAGTCTCTGGTTCCTGTCAGCTCAGAGAATAAACTTTAAAACAGCTCTGCTTGTGAACAAGTCTCTCCATGGACCAGCACCAAAGAACATTTCCCACATGAGCCACATGAACCATCTCACACTCTGAGGACTTCAGGGACCGGCCTCCTGCTGGTCCAGAGTCAGGACTAAACATGGAGAATCAGAGTTTCAGTTTTGTGCAGCTAAAACCTGGAAAATTCTTCCTGAAGATGTGAGACAGGCCTCTACTTTGACAATGTTTAAATCCAGACTCAAAACGGTTCAGTTTATCTGTGCATATGACTGAAAGGTTTTTATTCTGCGTTCTTCTCTTTTAAAGTAAGTCTTATGACAATCATTTATGTTTTGATTTGTTTGTATTGTGATTTTAATGTCTTTCTTATTCTGTAAAGCACTTTGAATTACTTTGTGTACAAATTGCGATTCACAAATAAACTTGCCTTGCTACATGCTTCTCTTCAGGGAGATGTTACGACTTTAACGGGAATGTTTCACAGAATGGCCTTAATCCAATCGACTTGTCACCAGCTTGTCTCCATGGAGATAGATAAATTGGACATCATCATATTCTGGGCAAAGCAGTAACATCTCCATGGTGACAAACAGAAGAAAGATACCACCAGAAAAGTTACACAGTGCAACTTTATATAGCTACTTGGACTTGTGAGTAATGTCATTCATTTGTCTATAGTATCTGTAGTTATGGTGGTGAAATAATAAAAATAAAAATAAATAAATAAAAAATAAATAAATAAAACTAATTAAAAAAATACAAAATAAATAATAAATAATAAAAAAATACTAAAATTTAATAAATCAATAATAAACACAATAATAATAATAATAAATAAATACATATTTTCTATTCCCCAAATGTTCCAAACGGTCTTAGTCCCTACTCCTTTGCACAGAGTCACAGTCTGAGTACAGCAGTGGACAGCAGGGCTCGCTTTTAAAGATAACAACTTTTGCCGTGGTAAACTTTGATCTCAACACTTGAAAATGAGCGTCTTTTCCAATAAGCTAAAAATAACCCAAACAACAAATATGTGGTCTATCGATGTAAAATAAACACTAACATGAAGATTGAAGCGTAGAAAGCTTTTATGGGCTTGGAACCATTCCTAATGTCCACAAAATGCCTTGATTTCAGTGTGATTACCAGCATAAACAGGCTCACTACCAGCAGTATCTCTGAGCACGCTGCCACTCGGGACAGAGGCTGGTGCTCCCGTATCAGGACGTGAACTCATGATAGAGCATATGCAGCCAGGAGAAGCTGAATGAGAGCAACCCACTTATGCGTTACATCAGGACTGTGTGCGCGCAGGTCTGACACTGACCAGCCCAAAAAGCGCCTCAGCCCAGGGGGAAAACTTACGGTGCTCCAGATGGCCAGACTAGCCCGGTCAGACTCATTACGGTCAAATTGCATGCATGGCTCTATTAGCATGGCACTCACAGGGGAGGACTTCAATTGTTTACTGAAAACAGAGGTGTAGTTAAGAAAGTACATGCTCCAAATGCAGACGTTATTTTAAGTTAGAAAAGGTTCAGTATTTCAGTAAAGGTTCAGTACTTTCCAGGTCACCAATGGCAGAGAATTAAAGCCACATATGTGTTCTTTAAAATGTATAACTCAACATGAAATAAGTGAGATGCAGAGACTGGGAAAAGTCAATCTCAAGATAGGTTATAAGGTTGTTCGGGTTGGTTAAGTCTAGCGTGATCGAAGCAGAATGAATACATGTGTTATGTACTGCCTTTGATGTGCAAGACCTCAGATTTCTTGCAGTTTCTCGGCAGGGTTCATCCAGATTATTAAAATATGGACAACCTTTGCATCATCCAATATAACTGTGTATTGAATGAAATGTTGAAATGTCATCAGGTGTTAACAGCTAATGAACATCTCCTTCCATCAGATCAAAAAACACTCACACTCTCAAACCACTGAACTCAATCACATGTAAACGATTATTTTAAGTCTGAATCTACATTTAACGCAGTTTCTACATAACTTTTTATTATTATTACTTTTTAAATGGGACACAAACAATGTAACAATGTAAAGTGCGTTTTGTAACTGTTCTGGTATTGTCTGCTACGTTCTTGTTGCCATAGAAATGTTATTGCTTTGTGGAATGTACCGCAGCGTGACATTGAACTTTTATTTCAATATGGGCGTTCGCACTTATCAAAAATAACTTGAAAAATAGTGATTCGTGAACGAGTCGGCTCTTTGGAACGGTTCCTTAACGTGAACGGCTGGATCTGGATCTCAATTTTAAAAGAGCCGAATGTTTTTCTTTGTAATTTGTCTGTGTTTTTTATATTAATGAACACTGAACCAACACGAAAAACAGCACAGAAGCAGAACAAGCAACACGAGTGAGAGATTTGTGCACAAAAATGACATATTTGGGATTATAATACCGGTTTTATTATTATTGTTGTTGTCGGATTTCCATAATTCCAAAGGGTAAACACACTCCCACTTCCAGGTTTACAGATCTTAGCCTTGGTTATTTGTTTTTGTGATTAGTTTGTAGATAAAATAAGCTCTTACATTGGCTTCTGTCATATAAATAAACAATATAAGAGCCAGTATAAGAGTCTTTTGAACGGCTCTTTGAAGAGAATGGATCTAAAAGATTCAGATCCCAGAAAGGAGCCAAAAGTTCCATCGCTATTGAAAAACATACATTCTTACTGTGAGCGGAGTTGCCTCTTCACAGATCTGACCTTTAATTTGACATGGTCACACTACCGGCTCCATGGTTTAATATCAGACTATGAAATATTATAAGCCCAAGTAATAACGAACCCATGGAAACAAGCGAGAAAAGTTGCATAGTGCCCCTTTATGACCAGCCTGTTTTTTTTTGGTTTTTTTTGTCTTTCTTTTTTTAAGTGGTCATGCTAAAGATTTATTGTGGATCCGAAGCTCGCCATCTTGATTAGATCTCCTCGGTGTGTGCAGCAGCCCGCGTGTCACAGCTCTGACTCCATTTCAAACCATCACATTGGAAGTGCCTATCTTTCTGCCTCAGCAAATCTACTTTTTTCTGCCACTATTGTGAAGGGCTAATGCACCATGCCACCCATAGAATAGCCCCCTCGCTCACACGTGTCTATAAATAGCCTTTGTGCTTAATCTATTTGAGATTTCTGAGGTTATTTCAGACGGATCTTTCTATCGGCTGATTTACGTCAAGCGCAGTGAAAGGAAGCAGACGGTTCTTCATTCAAGCTTAGGCAAAGACGCGATGAAGCCCTGGCATCTGTCACAATTTAGTCTGAACTTTGTGTGAAAAAGGGAGTAAAAAAAGTCGGTTCTATTTAGAGTGCAAATCTCAAGTATATGACGTTTTGATTATTGCAGGATTGTTCAAGCCTTTGGGTTGGGTCCGTGCACATTAGACTTAAGCACTTTACAAGAAGCGCACCTGGGTGATCTCTGAGCGCAGTACATACATGTCAGTAAAGTCTGGAGTACTTTGGGATTTTGCATATGCATATTTTGAGGTAGGGGGGACGGAGCTGTATCAGTGCGGTGAATATCTACTCAAAACTAATGGAGAAATAAGTGGAGTTCTTGCCACTCAATGAGAATAAACACACTGATATTTTCACCATCGAGCACCTTGAATACTAAAGGTAAATTGAAATAAAAACGCTTGGTGGAGTCAGACTGTATAAAGAAGTCGACTAAGTGATTGTGATGTCACCCGCTGCCTTCAAAATTTGGAAATACGACCGCTAGTATCATAGCAACCAAAGAGCCAATCCAGAGTGAGGCTGTTGAAGGTAACCCCGCACTGCTGGTTTAAAAGGGAGCAGGCACTTAGCAACACTGTCAATCAAACCTGTTGCTAATGCTAGCATGAGCGACCTAGAGGAAAGGTGTATGATTTGTCTGTTAATAATGTTCAGATCTTGATTTACAAACACAATAGTGATATACACTGCCTGACCAAAAAAAAAGTCGCCACCTGGATTTAACTAAGCAAATATGTTGTGGTTGCTACAGTTGGTCCGGTCGAGGTTCAGCAACAGTCTGTGCTCAAAGAATGAGGTCAGCTGACACCTGAATATACTGAATGACCAGGTTATTCCATCAATGGATTTTTTCTTCCCTGATGGCACAGGCATATTCCAGGATGAAATCGAAACAATGCCATTACAAATGCGTGCTGTAATCAAAGTTAAAGGGGGAAAAACGAAATACTAGAGTGTGTGACCTTTTTTTTTTTTTGTGGCAACTTTTTTTGGGGTGGAGTGAACGGATCTTTACACATGGCGCTCTCCATTGGCACGAGAAGTGGCTACACACAGAGCTGCTTCTGCACTCAGCACCAGGGCCCGGGAAGTATCACCTCTGGGTGGGAAAAGGCGGCGTGAATGTGTACAAAAAAAATCTACCGCTCCAAATCTAAGCAGCCTTGAAGTCTGTCTGAACATGCATGTTTGTAAAGGCCTATTTTGAAGTAAATGTTCTAGTGGTGGATGCGGAGTTTGCGCATTTCTCCTCATCCACTGTAGCGTTCAAGAGCAATAGAAACAGCCATAATGAAATAAATGCAAGATAGATATGTTTAATGCCATATGGCCAAAGCAAAAACATCTCCATGGAAACAAGCAGGTGGCAAAATTGCGAAATCCTCCACCAAAAAAGTTACATGATGCACTTTTAAAGCGATGTTTACATTTGAAACATGCTATTTGGACTTTTACGAGGCAATAAAGTAAAACAGATCCGGCTCCTTCCCCGCAGAACACATATTTTGCTCCCCGTATTTCTCCGCACGTGTCGAGAAAAACTGGGACATATTTTTGCTTTGTTGTACAGAAAAGGGAACCACAAAAGATGAAGTGCAGAGTGTATGGCATTTGGCAGTGGCTGACAAACACATTATTGGTTTTTACACAGCAGCAAGCAATCTGGTAGAAAGAGCTGTCACCCTCCCAACGACCAGACAAGATCGCTCTATAAATATCAATAAAACAGAGAAAGTGCTATGTCCCAGGGGAGGCGGTGGAGAGGTGCGTGAATTAGAACTGTCACCAATAAGTTTTGAGGAGAAAAAAGGGGGGGGGGGGGGGGGGGGGGGGGGGGGGGGGGGGGGGGTTGCAGGATTGTATACGATGTGGTGTTTCATTGATTCTTGAGTAAAGCAAATTTCACCTGGAGGTAGATAACATCAGATAATCTTGTTTTAGGCTCCTCGCGGTGGTAAAGGGAACAGCGCGATAAGCGTCCATCACAGGCTCATACAGAGAGGGGTAAGTATAACTGGAAGGAAGTGGTGCCATCTGCTGCAAGTCAGAATTGCAAATCACATCGTTCCTCAGTCAGTCGTTACCTTTCCTTTATAAAACGTCTGTAATCCCTCAATCATCTTCAGCTAAAGAGCGTATAATTCTGTCCCCTATAGTTGTAAAGATACTCCTTAATGTAAACAGCCAGGGTGTTAGTCTCAATGTAGTTAGCTTCTCCTCCTTTTCAAAGAGACATAAGGCAGTGGCTTACAAAACCCCGCCGGAGCTGAAGAAGATAGCTAGCAAAACGTATTCAGTATTCACAAAACTTTTGCCCAGTTGACAGAATTCAACAGCACTGAAGAGTTCCCTGACCAGCCAAGAATATACGCTTCTCCAATACTTAAATAAGACTAGACACTCTGTTATCTCAGAGTTTGTGAAGGGTGAAGCTGCAGCCGATCAGGAGAGGAGCTCTGCTGGCTTCAACTGCACTACTCCATAATAATCTTAACCAACTTTAGTTTATTGGTTTATTGGCGCCGGATGTGAGTGGAGCAGGAATCTGGAACCAAAGCTCTACTACAGCTGAGTGCTTGCTGAGTTCAGATGAGCAAGACTGACAGATGGATTAGCCAACCAGGGACTTGCATACATGAAAAGGACGATCAACCTTCAGTTCTGTGGGCATCTTTACCAACTGAACAATGAACACAACATAAGCTATCCAGATATTTGCCATTTTAATAGTCAGCTTTTGTCTTGGGTCCGCGAATTCATTTTTGTCCTGCAGCCTGTGGTGAATCATGACTCCTAATTAATAGTGGAGCTGGAACTAATGTGTAAAATTTCAGCGACTCTCAAAACCTTAGTACTTGAACTGTTGGGTCTAATCAATTAGCCCAGTCATCTCCTTGGGGCCTGGAATGAAGACATATTTAGAGACACCTGGTGGGACAGATGTGGGGTGATGGTGGCTAAATGGAGGAGTTGGTTCCCATCTGAACACTTAACCTCAGAGAGAGAAGAGCAGACAGAGAGGCAGGGGTCAGGACTCAGTCAGCTGCTGCAGGAGGCCGCGATGAATGTAGATATGAAGACAGGATAGAGACCGTTTATCTGTTACTGTGGTAGACATACTGAAAAGGCTGATTTATGATTTGAAAAATAATTATGACATAAAATATATGATTGTGATTGATCAATATATATTTTTTTACATTTGCCCAGTCAAAGTAATATGGGTAATTAATGCTACTGTCTGTAAGTTTATGAGATTTTTCTACCTAATCCCCCCTCCCCTCACTTGGCCTTTGTTCGTGCTCACCCTGTGGTCTCCGGTCTTTTTCTGTCCAGTTAAAGCTGGCACACTGTCAGACAGTAGTCACATAGATAGCATCTAAGAGGTGTGAGAGTACAACAGGGCCAGTTTTACGTGCAGATGTTAGCAAGAGGACTTATCTACGTTTGTATTATGTTGGTGTATTTTTGTGTGCGGGAGTCTGTGTTTGTATCTGTAAATAAAGCAAACTTGGTATTGAATAATCCAAAATATTACATTACCCTCCAGAAAAGTGATACACCCTGGTCCCTCGCGGCTCACCTTTCACGGCTTGGCTGTTTTGCGGATTTTTTTGTGCAATTTCACATGCTTTTTTTTTTACATCGTCTGAACATGCGTTGTGTTCTTTGTCCTGATTGGCTGTTGGACTGTAGACCATTGTCCATCAGTCTCCTCCGTGCCGTGTCTCCTGTACAGTACAGAATGTGTTCAGACAAACTTACATAAACGTTGGATCGCAGTGTGACTCTGAAGTGCTGTACGTTTGCAATTTGTTTTCTCCCCGACAAAACCCACAATGTCGATGAAACGTTCTGCACCGACAAAGGCGCCTGCGTCCGCACCTAGAAGACCGAAGAAGATGCTAACATGGACATGCTGAGGGAAGGTAGAAGTTACGCGGTTGTAGGGCACCATTACCGAATAAATAAATCTTCAGTTCGTCACATAAAGAAGGAGGAAAATAACATAAGGACGACAGCAGCAATAAGTTTTAACAAGGAGCAAAAAAGGGTGTAACTGCAAGAAGAAGGATGGAGTCTGCTTTAGTTTTGTGGATCAGTGACTGCAGGAAAAAGAACATTATGCTGGATACCAACACCATCTGTGCAAAAGCTAAAATGCTTCTTGAAACCTTTGCTGACAGAGATGACATTCATGACAGCGAGGAGCAGGATGATGCGGAGCACAGGCCCGTACGAGTACTTTTCATGCAGTACCAAGCACGATAAACAGGGGACCACTGTAGCGCACTTTTAAACACTGATATGAACAGCTCTTTCACCTGCTTTGTTTTGACATTGTAAATAAACTACAGTGTGCCTTCAGACAGTTTTATAATTTAACCTACATTCGCAATTCAGCCCGTCGCCATTAGTAAATGTGTTATGAGTGCAGCCTTAGAGATTTTAAAAACAGCACACACAGATACTTGATGACACAACCTCTTAATGTCTCACCACTGACTTTACTCTTTTCATTTTGCCTCCAGAGTATAATTTATCTAGCATATAAAATAGCAGAGTCCAGCATGCAGCCCTGATCTTTGCACTGTAGCTGACAACTATCACAACTTTACTCTTCTAAACCATTTTGTATTTTTCACCACTGGGGATTATAACATCTTGACCTGCACCTCATTTGCGTCGCACTGACAAAGCTCTAATACAGAGACCTTACTGACCTCCATCTCTGTGTGATCCTTTGAAACGCATTTGAAAAAGAAAAAGAGCGAACTACTTAATATGAAAAATACCCAGGGCTTTTGTTTCGAACGGGTAAATCAGGAGGGAGTAGCGTTCCTCTTTATAGACATGTTTTTCATGGCTGCATTTGTCCTGCAGTGGTCTATCGCGCAGGCTGGCAGTCCAATCTTTCTCCTGTTCCCTACGGCTGAGGACTGTAAATGCGGCTTGTATTGGAGGTCTCCGAGTCTGACCCCTGCTGCTTAAAATATGGAGGAATCGCATTTACGACAAAGTGGGCCGTAATGGAGTCCAAGGCATTATGTGTGCTGTAAATTGCGACCTACAGAAATAAGACGAGAATGTCAGGAGGTTTCATTTTGATTCAAACCGTCGTCATTTTACTTGCATCAGTGATTTTTACATGTTTACACACTGGTCTTATACCTGAGTGAATGAACGGGGTTGTACTTTGTGATAATTTGCAGATTTGTCAATATGAATAGAATCTGGGGATGAATACAAGACACATGGCACAATGTATAGACTGTTCACACTTGTCTTGGTTTGTTCCAAGTTTGGTCCTGTTTTGGGCCCAGTTTGAGTATTTAGCTTGGTACTGTTCTAGTTCGGGTTTAGTCCAGGTCTAAGTATTGGTTAAATTCTGGGATTACTTTGAGTTTTTATTAATTGGTGATTGTGTGAAGTGTAAACACATCCATAGTAGTTCGGCCTCCTGCTTGTGTGCAAATAGTTGTTGTTCCTAAAAAAATAAAAAGATAAACGTGCTCTTACCACTTTATACACCGCCTCACCAAAAATAAGTTGCCACCCCCAATAAATAGGTCACACACTCTAATATTTGGTTGTTCCGCCTTTAGCTTTGATTCGTTGTGGCATTGTTTCGATTTCACTTCTGCAACGTCACAAGATTTATTTCCATCCAGTGTTGCATTAATTTTCCACCAAGATCTTACATTGATGATGGTCGAGTCTGACGCTGCTCAAAGCTTCTCCAGCTCATCCCAAAGATTCTCAATGGGGTTAAGGTCTGGACTCTGTGGTGGACAATCCATGTGTGAAAATGATGTCTCTGTCTCTCTCTGTCTCATGCTCCTGGATCCACTCTTTCACAATTTGAGCCCGATGAATTCCTGGCATTGTCATCTTGGAATATGCCCGTGTCATCAGGGAAGAACAAATCCATTGATGCAATAACCTGGTCATTCAGTATATTCAGGTGTCAGCTGACCTCATTCTGCTGAACCTCGACCGGACCAACTGCAGCAACACCAACATATTTGCTTCGTTAAATCCAGGTGGCGACTTTTTTTTTTCGTCAGGCGGTGTATGATCTAACTATGGGCCACTTTGAGATTCCAATAGATTCGAGGGACACAAATTAGTGGATGTGTTTGGACCGCCCCAGGTTAGCGCAGCTGCTTGACATCCTTTAGATTTCCAGACCAGCTTTCACAACGTCTCTGATGTAAATGTATGACTAAAATGATCACTAAGCGGCTCTATATTTGTTCATCATTCTTCACTATTTTGAGCCATATTCTCCCAATGACTCTGTGAAACCAAACTAAGCTAAATCTTGGCAGCAAACACTAAAACAAGACCAGAGATGTTTACTCAATACCACATATAGTTCACACCTTGTTTAATATACATCCAGTCTCTGCGTCTGTCCCACTCCCCCACCTCTTTCTCTTATCTGCACCATGTGTTGTGTAGCAGCAACATCCAAGTTCTGTTTCTGGCAGTAAGGTGTGTAATTATCTATTTTAGCTTGCCCCAGAACCGCGAGCGAAGACAGCACCAGCGCAAGCCATCTGGACGTGTAAGATCTCCGGTCTCTTCTGGCTGTGAAACAACTAACACGCAGCTAGCATCTCAACTCCCTCCCACCATAGACAAGCAAACCTGCCGTGTCCTTGTTAAACAGACTGAGGCGTTTGTCATGGGCTCTTGATTGTTAAAATGGCAGTGTGGCGTTCGTTTTTATTGCAGCTGTCAATCAAGTAGTCAATGTGCTTTGTGTTACACCTTCCTGGCCTGTGGATGAGCGTTCGAGCGTCGCTTTAATTTGAGGATGAAAGTGGAATTTGGTTGGGAATATTCGCGGTTCTCCAGGCGGCTGTGGTCTCTGAAGTGTGATGGGGAATTTGAATGATGGAAAAAAAAAAAAAAAAAAAGGGACGTGGCATGTGTGAAGTCCCCGCTGTAACTGTAACTTGTCACTCAAACTGATGAGGCCTGATAAACCCCATAGTTTAAAATTGAGCTGGGGGACAGGTCAGAAATCGTTGATGGACTTTGCTGTTTAAGTGTCAGATTTGTTGTCCTGATTTATGGTTAATATATTTGTAATTACGAGCCTTTCCGCATAAAACTAAAACTAGGACAAAGTTCAACATCTCTGTCAGCAGATATTTTTCACAGCAGCTTCAGAAAATGGTGCCATTATTCAACCTCAAAGACATGATTGCTGTCAGTTGAAGGGACTAAGATAAATATGGTAAGTTTGTGGCGCCAGTCTCTAAGAAATAATGATAAGGTTCAACTTTGTGGAACTTAAGTTTGCATATTTCCTTTAAAAACAGTAAAATGCCCCTTAGAGTTATATGTCCATGCCCTCCATCTGAAATTACAGCATCATCAAATTTTAGAAGGTGAACGCAACAAAACTGGACAAGGTTCAGTCCATGTCTTTCACCTTGTATTTGGTTCTCTCTTTCGCCAGCAACCAATGGCATTTAAAGTTTGAAGGGCTTTAGTTACAGGAGAAAGTTGCCGGGCAAATCCAGAATGAGATCTCTGTATTTTTTATTTGGTCGTAAGCCAGAACCAAACATGATCACGCAATCTGATTTGTAGTTTTTTTGTGTTTTTTTTTTCAGTGGCTCATGTGAAACAATCAGAAATCTACATTTTTTTCAGTCCCCTGTGATATTTTTTAAGCAGCCATATCTATTTTGATATGGATGGACCCTGATTGGCTACCGAAGAAGTGTGTATTCTGGATCTCAGGCAAATGAGAAAGAGTAACACACAGCATAATGTATTTCTTGAGGTGAAGATGTTTCTGGGGCAAAGAGAAATTCCATTTACACATGACCTCAGTGAAATAATGAATATGTAGCTTTTTCTCGGTGCAGGGCTCTGTCAACTTTCCAGGGCGGCTCTAATAAGTTTGATAGTTGCCAACACCTTTTGCCACCTGTCATAATATAATCACAGACATTTTGTTTGGTGTAGAGGGCTCAATTCCTTCTTACCGATGTTGTATCTTTGAGCACAATTCTCTTCGTCTCACGAGAGTAAAGACATATGACTTAAAACATGCACAGAGATAAATGGGACAACGCAGCATTTACAATCAACATGGTTACCTGTAATTAGCATTGATTACATAGCATTAGCTTAAGCCTCAGTGTGACCCATGTGACCTCAGAAGAAAACTCAATCAGCCGCTCCGTTACATCTGAAAATGCACTGAGGAATGGGTTGAATCAACTCTGTATAAGAAAAATCTATGAATTTAACCCGTTTCCCCTTCTGTACTCATATATTCATCTCAAATTAAATAGTTACTTTGGAGTTTGCTGCATCTAAACACTGCGTAAAAGCTCAATCTAAAGTGGCGGGAGTCAGAGTGTTGGATATAGTTCTGTACCATTACAACACAGTCATACCGCCTTGAAAATGTCCAATTCTGACTTATGTTCAAGCTAAGCAGGGTTGGGCCAAGTTTGTACTTCGATGGGAGACTGCTAAGAATACAGGGTAGTGGGGCGTCAGTGGCAATTAATACTTCTGTTGTATCCTTAAGCAAGACTCATCACCTATCTGGCCTAGTATTTTTACACCAAAGCAGTAACAGCGAAGCATACGAGCAGAAACTGGTCACACAATGTACAGCAACGATGTCATTCATGCATCCAACGGCCGTGTTTATGCTACACGTCGCTCAAATTAGGTTGGTTTGTTGGTTCTAATTTTTCAGCATCAACAGAGCATGTCCAGGCTTTTTATCAGGGAAAAGACAAGGGGAAAAATGCAGTGTGATGTCAAAATAAACTTCAGATGCCCTTTCAAAATAAGTGATCTAAAACCACTACAGTCGCGTAAACAACGTGCGTCGCATACAGGACTCATGATGCACTAGGAAAAGTTTAGAGTTGTGGGGTAAATAATACTTTACAACGTCAAACATCAATTTTACAAGGACAATTTATGAAGGAAAAGGTGCGTGGCGTGCAGACACTGAAATTTAGATGGTAAAAATCGCAGCCATGGCTTTTTATTATGCTGCAAAACATTGTCCCTCTTGCCAACTTTTGTATAATTGACAAGCATAATTCATGTAATCAGCAATGGATATGTAAACAATATAAAACACTTTGGTATTTAGAGGGGAGAATACACAGAGGCTGGAGCAGCAGGAGGAGCTCTGATGCCTCTCGTGTACAAAGTCGCCACCTGGATTTAACTAAGTAAATATGTTGGTGTTGCTGCAGTTGGTCCGGTCGAGGTTCAGCAGAATGAGGTCAGCTGACACCTGAATATACTGAATGACCAGGTTATTACATCAATGGATTTTTTCTTCCCTGATGGCACGGGCATATTCAAAGATGAGAATGCCAGGATTCATCAGGCTCAAATTGTGAAAGAGAGAGACAGGAGCATAAGACAGAGAGAGGGACAGAGACATCATTTTCACACATGGATTGTCCACCACAGAGTCCAGACCTTAACCCCATTGAGAATCTTTGGGATGAGCTGAAGAAGCTTTGTGCAGCGTCAGACTCGACCATCATCAATGCAACATCTTGGTGGAAAATTAATGCAACACTGGATGGAAATAAATCTTGTGACGTTGCAGAAGCGAAATCGAAACAATGCCACAGCGAATGTGCGACGTGATCAAAGCTAAAGGCGGAACAACCAAATATTAGAGTGTGTGACCTTTTTTTTTTTGGCAGTTTTAGTCAATCCAGGGCAGCTGTGGCTACAATTGTTCCTTACCAAGTGTGGGGTGAATGAATAATGCTCTGTACGCATCACTTACTTTTGTTTTTTAAGTCTAATTAATAACAACAAAAAGGCTTAGAGGAAAACAACGTCCAAAGCTTTACCAATCCTATTAGTATGACTTTGACATTACAACATTATTTGCACAAAACTACTTATGAAACTGAGGGATGAAAACTTATGTAAAAAAATGTGCCTAAAATACAGAGCACCTTTCCCATATTCGCAGTCATTTAAAAAACCTCCCCGCTAGTGTTTAAAATGCTGACTCACACCTCCAAACTGAACTCTCAGCCATCTATTAAAATGCCGTCCAGGTGAGACCACACTTTTACGTCCAGTGTTTCTGCCCCTCCATTTTTCTGCATGCTCTGTACTCCTTCTTGACCTTTACATTCTCTCTTACTTGACTTTCTGCACCAAAAGCATGGCATCTTAATGAATTTGCGGCCACCATAGCTGCACCGGTATCGATCCCCATCTCTGCACCTCATGATGGATTATGGATCGCATGGATTTTAGCCCAAGGTACGGCCCAGACATGACAAGCTATTCTGTTAGCACAAAGAAATCCATACCTACATTCAATTAGCCACTCCGCTAGCTCCCGATCTGTCCTGCACTGTTCATCCATCAACCTGATAACACCTGTGAGTCTCTCATTCTTGGAGTTATCCTTTGTATTGTGTTCCACTATACACTTCAATCATCTCATCACACCATGTTATTTCACATTTTAGTCTATGCCTTTTCAGCTTCCACTATTGGTACTTGCTTTAGTCTCGTCTCGGTTTGCTTCCTTCTGCATGAGGGGATCTATCACTGTAATCTGGTGTGAAGCAAATGGACCAGGCCTATTTAATGTGAGAAAGAAAAGTGCATTTCTGTGCAGTTAGGCTATATTTTAATGTAGCTTTAGTGCATTACTGGGTAGCATTAAATGTGTGTAATCTTATTTTATTTATTGTTTATTGAGTTACATCTAGTTCTGAATAAGAACTGATGCATTTTTGGATTGTGGAGTTGCCACTGTTATATATAAAATATGACTTAAAGCTACCATCTGTTGATTTGATTTTCTTTTACCAGTACAAGGCAGAGAAACCTGAGCCTGAACAAACCTGTGCCTTTGTTCAGGCTCACCTGAGGTGTTTCTGTATCCATGTACTTTTGCAGACTTCAAAGTCTGCTTTTCGGCAAGTCCACTGGAAATCCCCAGATGAGAACTTGCTCTGCCCTGTGTATTTTCCACAGAGAGCAGATAGATACAGCACACACAGAAGTCAATGCAGCTGATTATCTAATGGTTTTACTTGTGACAATGCTCCTGAATGCAGCAGGTTTACGTTTTAGCAGATGTAGAATTCAACGTTTGCTTTCATTTTCTCTCAGTTAATTAATGGACAATATCCAATTATGAAAATATGAGAACAAATGCAACAGGCTTTCAGCAGACCAGAAACAGAAACAAACATTTGTGTCCCAAATAGCCTGAAGCTGAATATTTTCATTTATTTATTTGAATGAATATTAAATGTTCTATTAATTATTTAAACATTATTCATACTTATATAATGATAACAGTTAATCCAGGTATACATTTGTATGATCAGAGAAGCTGCAACTGTATTTATTGTACAGTATATTTTCTATCATTCTGTTATAAGGCTCCAGTCAGCGTACTGTGTTCTGTATATAGTATACAGAACACAGTACTGCATACTTTAGTATACAGTACTATGTTCTGTATACAGTATACAGAACAAAGTACTGTATACTAAAGTATGCAGTACTGTGTTCTGTATATAGTATACAGAACACAGTACTGTATACTAAAGTATGCAGTACTGTGTTCTGTATATAGTATACAGAACAAAGTACTGTATACTAAAGTATGCAGTACTGTGTTCTGTATACTGTACTTAGAATACCACATTCCTTTGATTTTAAAAGGTGACTGTATTTTTGATAAATATATGCAGTTACGTCCTTATGCTGCACCAAGGAGAATGTAATTTATATTAGGTATATTCTTTTATATAGCTATTTGTAAAATAAAGCCATTAGAAGAATTGAGCCGCTATGATGAAGAGGAAGAAGGCTGATGTGTTATAATAATAGTTAGGATATATGTTGGCTAAGGGTAATGTTTGGATTTATTTGTTGTTGTTCTTGTTTGGTAAATTTACTACAGTTTTTATTATAGTGACCCACATGAGCTTTGTTTCATGTGATCAAGGTCACATGTCAAAAAAGCTGAGAACTGTGTGTGTGAACTCTTCAAGTCCATTCTGCACCCACAACTCTGTACCTGGGAGTACTCGAGTACTGAGTCTGCATACTGAGAAATGTCCCTGTGCTCTCTGATGAGAAAGCAGGCACACTATCAGACAGCAGTAACGTAAATGACATCTAGTGGTGATATGTGAGAATACAACAGGGTTTGGTCGGTCAATCTGATCACGGGTGGTAGCTTTAAAGGGACAATATTAAATGTTTTCATGTAATTAAGCAAAAACAGGCTTTGCCTCAGTACCAATATATTATAAAAGCAGCTCTTAGGGTCAAAATACAACTTCTGAGTGCTATGTGCATCTAATTACAAAGCTAAGCTAAACCAGGAAGTAAAGCTGCTGCACTGATAGCATGCTAGTTGTTGTTAGCATTACTGTGATAGCTAAACTCTGCCTGGGCTTCTCAAAGCACTTGGAAACTCTTCTGTGAACAATTAAAATACTAGAAATGCGTAAGGAAAGTGAGGAATACGTTTGGACCACACCAAACTGTTTAAAATTAACTTATGTTTTTTTCACATTTTTATGACAGTAAAAATCATGTATGGACCCTTTAAATCAACAGCCAATCCATCAAAAATATGATTGCTATTATTGACTGGGTAACACAATGTAAGTTCTGTTCAAAACTTCCACTTGCAAATAGACATCCAGTGTTGGTAAGGCTAATGGCAGTGCTGGGCCACCCTATAATCATGTGTCATTATAATCAGGGTTGGAACCCCGCACTCAAGAGCTGCCCTTCATCAACAGTCCATGCACATTTATGAATCGTATTTATTTTATGGTACTGTTCCCTCAGCTCCTCCCTTTACTGCTCTGTATTTTCAATGAATTTAGAGAGTCCACCATCTCTGTCTGGACCGGCCCACTGGACGTTACATGGGAACATAGTAAACCCCAGAACTCCTTTTCATGAAAATCGAAAGCACAAATTAAACAAAGTGCTTGTCTGTTAAAGGTGCTATATTATACAAAACTGACTCTTGTGAGCCTTAAGCCAAGTTATAAAGTTGTTGCCTCCTCAAAAACATACCTGGAGTTGTGTTTTGTTTCATTCAGACATGCTTGAGTAATCCTTTATTGTTAGACTGTCTACATCTCCAAAGCGCAAAATGCTCTGTTCCACCTTGTGATGTCATGCAGTGGTAGTGTTCAAGTTAACACCAACCAAACACTTATAAAAAGACTGCAAATTGTACAGGCTCATAACAGCAATAACCACAAGTACAATAAAGGGCAAGGGTACACTTCAAAATCATATCACTCAAGAAGTACAAAGCAGTGGTCCAAGTTAAGAGCTGCATAAGAGAAACAGCCTGGACATAACATCAGATTTATAATCATCAGATCATTTGGACTGAACATTAAATAAGAGGATTTTAGGATCACATTATTTTTATGGTTATTGTCAGACTTTAGATGCTGTGATTTCACATAAATGCACATATTAATGAGTAGGATGCACAGATATGATACTAGTATCAGGTGCCAGTACTCGTACTCGTCAATGGGCTGCCGATACCAAGAGCTGATACCACTGTAGCTGACTCTCAGCCAATGTTCCCTCTAATTTTTCACGAGTCTGAGCAAACACACAAACTCCCTGAGCGTCTCATGGACCAGTGTGAGCGACATCAGACCTGTGCACTGTGGTCATCAGACGTGCACTGTGGTCATCAGGTGCACTGTGGTCATCAGACGCACTGTGGTCATCAGGTGCACTGTGGTCATCAGACGCACTGTGGTCATCAGGTGCACTGTGGTCATGCTGCATCACATCCATCCAAGTTAAATGGTTTATTAAAAGAATCAAATTACCGCATTTACATTTCTGTTATAAGACTTTTAATTAAGTGCTTTAGCCACTTATACAATGAAAATGAGTATGTTAATATGTAGTATGTTAATGCTATTGGAAGTATAAATATTTAATTTTAACTATGGAAAAACATGAGCTTCAACCAAACCAAGACAACTGTAAACTCCAATGTTGAAAACACTTAACATTTTTATGATAAAGCTCTGACTTGTATTATGAGTATAAGTCGTTGTGTGAAGCTTCTGCTGTGACTGAGTGAGATTGTCCTACTGTGTCTGGGACACAGTCTGGTAACTCTTTTACAGTAAATGACACGATCATTTGATTTTTACAACTCATAAACTAGTGACAGTCAATGACCAATACACACTGAGAAGAATCTGTATCTGCACAGCTGCTCTATTACTGTACATTTATATATCATATCAAAACACAATATAAAATGTGTATTTGTATATAAAATATATTCAAAACAACTGGTATGGGTCAAAATAAATATATTTACAAACCACACACTGCAAACAGTGAACAAACACACACTGGGAACTAAAAATACACTGTACATGTGACAGTGTGACAGTCATTCTGTGACAGAGGCTCGGACCAACTTCTAATGCTAATGATTACGCATGATATATTTGACCCACAGTTACGGCAATAGCAGAATAAACCACGCTTACCGATCAGGAACAGCATCCAGTCCATCAGCACATCAGGTCCTCTGCTCCTGAGTCCACCATGAGATCTTCACTCAGTTCCACGAACCGCTCCGGGTCCAGATGCCTCTACTTTAACTTGTACAAACATCCACAGTGTCCTCGGTCGCGTATTTTCTTTGTTTTGTCCGTTTCGTCATGTTTAAAATGCAAAACTGCTACAAAACAGTGCGTAACAGTGCGCCCGAGGGCGGGCCGTCGGGACGTTAAGGGGTTAAACACTTAGCATCATCAGCGAGTTTTCAGTCCACATCGGCCACATCGGCTAAAACTCTGGTAGCGGCGCATGAGGACATGAGGACATAAGGACATGAGGACATAAGGACATGAGGACATAAGGACATGAGGACGCCTGTCAATGACGTGGATAAGCTGTTCAAACACGTATGAATCACATAATTGTCTGGAGCAGCTCGTCCCCGGTCACACTCACTGACTCACATTGAAAAATAGCGCAGAATGAATTGTTGTGTGTTTATTTTATTTTCAACTCCGGTTTGATTTTTTTGTGCGCAGTACAGATTTTCTGTGCGTGGAGATCGTGTCAACAGTGCGCAATTTAGAGGGAACAGTGTTCTCAGCTCATGTCTCCACAGAGCCGCTCTGGACATAAAACTGCACATTAAACACTGATGTGACACGTGACACATCAAATATACGAATATTTAGGACTCTAAAGGATTATATATTTCACAGAGGAGATCAGCGCAGTGCTGGTGTTTAAGAAAAGCGATATATATATTGTAACTTACTGTAATTGACTAATACTTTAGTGACTGAACAGATCAGGTTGAGAGCTTAGCTTTAAAAAGAGGTACAGCATCAACATACTGTGAAAGTGTGGCTGTGGTAAAAGTAACAGAACAGTCGCTGTTATGCTAACAGTGGGGCGTTAGCAGTTAGCACGTTAGCCGTTAGCAGTTAGCATGTTAGCCGTCAGCATGTTAGCTGTTAGCGCGGAGCGCAGTCTGCAAAGAGGAAGTGTAAATATTAAAGCCAGATGCTTATCTGAATAAATGACCACAAAAGGGCGAACCACAACCACAAACAGCCAGTGTAATAAACAGACTCACCTGCTGTCCTCCGTGTGCTCGTGTCCTCCGTGTCCTCTGTCCCTCTGAGGTGTGTCTTGTCTGACACAGAATGATCCACGTCCAGCTTCACTGTTTTATCCTGCAGGTCCAAGTGGGACATATTTCGAGTCTTTTCTCTGTAAAGTTCTTCTTTCCCCAAAACGATCTTCCTCTGGACTCTTCATACATTGTCCCAAACTTTATGCTAACTGAACTTCACTAACTTAGTCTTTTACTTTGTAAAACACTCATTCTAATGTCCCTCTGTTGCCTCTGCGCACCCAGAGTTCACCTCCAGGGGAGGGGTCCTTCACACCGGTCTAAACATGTGGCTGTCCACACTACTGCCCGACTCAAAAACAAATTTAGGCAGCACATATCTAGTTACTGGAAATAAAACATATATAATTGTTTAGCAGTGATATTTAGACTAGTCTAAACATCTGAGCACCGTTTAGTTTTCAGAAAAAAACTTTCCTATCATTATTTTCAATATAAATGTATGGGCTCTTGGGGGCCCTCTGGTGGCCTCAGGGCCCTAAGCAGCTGCTTAGTCTCTGTATAGGCGGGCCAGCCTTGGACCAAACACTAATACCCCTTAGCTTTGCGGTATTGCATACTGATTTGGCATTTATCCCCTATATCAACCTTAACTGCGCAATAGGCTTATCCAAAGACATATTTACCAACATTCTGGTTTAAGATTTGGAACTGTCCCTGTGGCGCTGCACCACAGTCACCTACTGGTCCTCCAGCTTGAAACCTATAGGAGGAAAACCCTTCAGGAGACAAAAGCATTTTATAATCCATTTGCTTGTCTAGCTAGCGTGTTATCACCATTTAATTAGATTCTGACAGCAATTACAAGTTGATTAGTTGCCAGGATAGTTGTCTCTCATTTATTGCTGTATTGTTTTTACTGTGCACTTTCATCATGCTAATTACAGTAATAAATTAACATCCAAATGACATCAACTTTAGACATGTGTGACACCAGCATTTTCACTGTTGCGATATTTGAAGGTTGTTGCCATTGACAGTATATATAAATGGACATAGCTAACTTGCTAGCCGCCACGTTCCAAACAGGAAGTGATCATGGGCGCACTACCAGCTCCATCGACTCCAATTCACTTTACACTGGAAAACTTTCACCCCTCTCTCTGTAACTGCTGCTGTCAGACTCGTCATTTTGGTCTTAAATGTTCGTATTAACCTGCTCTACATGATCCTGGTGTTTTTATTTCGCTATTGTGTCCTTAACTCAAGATATGAACATTAGTAAGCGACAAATTAGTTGCCTTCTTTCCGCGAGGTTGCTCCTGTTAGCGTTAGCAACAGGTTTGATTGACAGCGTTGCTAAGCGTTACCTTCAATAGTTTCGCTCCAGATTAGCTCTTTGGTTGCTATGATACTCGTGGTCAGAATTCCAAAGTCCACTTCCTTACGCAGTCTATGGTTGTTGCAGAAGGATATTTAACAGAAACAACATTTCCTCTTTAAAAAAAAGCTATATCTATGTCAACAAATGAACCAAATTTTACACATGGCTCTATCCTTTTGTCCCAAGACATATGTGATGTAAATAGAAGCAATTGTGGTAATTTTTACACATGGGATACATAAATGAATGGGAAATTAATTTAAATTAAAGTTTCTTAATAAATAAACTTTTATAGAAAGTACTTAATAAATTATAAACAGTGATTTAACTTATAATAATAAACGTTTATTAAGAATGGTTTAGGCTCAGTAACTAAACCCAAGAGCGAGTCTGGAGTGAAGCCCCTTTTTGCCTACACCGCAGCGCTTAGCAACACCGTCAATCAAACTTGTTGCTAACGCTAGCAGCATCGACCTCGGGGAAAGACGCTGCCTAATTTGTTGGTTATTAGTGTTCATATCTTGATTTATAGACACAATGGCAAAATAAAAATACCAGGATCATGTAGAGCAGGTTAATAGAAACAGAAACTTCCTGATTGGAGCGCGGCGGCTAGCAGGTTAGCTATGTCCATTTATATATACAGTCCTAACCATAATTCTTTAATTAAGTAGTTACTAAGCTTGGGTCATGCTTTATTAAGGCTTTTATTATAAAGTGGCACCAATAGTTTTTTTTTCTTTTTTTCATCTATTCACCTGCAGGGTTTTGCTGTAATTATATTCATGTAAGAGTGAAAATTGGAGACAGTAGTTCACCACATGGAGTTAGCACGGCTTTGAACCAAGTCAAATTTGAGTTTCTAGTGCTTTGTGTAATCCTCCATTATTCCTGGTGGTTTGGGCTGTTATTAGTCTTTTAGATGGAAATGGTTTGGTGACAGTCCGATGACACCCCATTTTCTCCGGGTCAGATAAGTCCCTGTAATTATGTAAATGGAGCCGGCGCGTGGCTGCAGTAGCGGGCTGGTCAGAGGTGGGATATCCCGGGGTCAAAGGTTACACTGGGGTTCAAGGTGCTGTCAATGTTAGTGTTTTGCATGCATGTCACTGTAAGCACCATTTCAACTATACTCAGCCCTACTCTACTCCACACCTGTCTGTGTACATTACACCAGAGCCACGTGTACTGCCCACAACAAACTGATATCTATGGATACCACGAGCCAATCACAGGCCTGTATTCTGATCAGTAGTATCTAGCTTGGTAAGATAGATGTGGAGCTGGGTCATAATGGTTTGTCTATATCTGCTAAGCCTCTTTTAGGGGTTATAGATTTTAGTATGTTGAAGATCATGGATGATTCACACACAGTTCACATGGGGACTAGTCCATTTTACTTCAAAATTAGACGTGAAATCTGCCATGTCAAGTTATATTTTGAAAGTAGAAAAGTATTACTGGAATGCCTTTGAGATGTACACTCAAGTTTCAACTTTCAATTTTGTAGAGTCCTGTAATCAATACTCATCTATATTCATAATTTCATCGAAAATATAATTTTTTTTGCAAGAGTTAGGCTATATATCTAAAATGCACTCAAGCAAAATTGCCTTTGCTGGGAAATAATTTGAACTTTAAATTGAAAATAGCCCGAGCACAAATGTGCCCTATTGTAATTTTACAATTTTGAGGAAAATTGCAAAAATCATGCAGTAAATAATAATATGTAGACAGTTAAGCGGTATTGAAAATTAGAGTTCAGTGAGCTCTAATTTTGAGTGAAGATCCTGAAAAAAAACAGTAGCGCCCCCTCAAAAATCAGTATCAGTTTACACTGCACCACATTGCCTTGCCCAGAAAAAATGTCATCGAAGACAAATGAAACTCAGCATAAAAAATAGGTCACGTCAGGACATGTACAAAATTGTATTATGGCCCCGCCCTAAATCCTACAGGAAGTCGGCCATATTGGATCAAACTCAGGATTGACAAAATCACTTGTCATAAGCTTTTGACATCTCCACCAACAGTTTTTATCAAAAACATTTCAAATTTGGCCAAAAGACACAAAACCTATGTGCAATAAAAGGTTATCAATTACATTTTAAATAAAATGGTGGTCGTGGTCATGGTGACCATTTCAACAAAATGACAATTTTGGGAAAAAAATTTAAAAATCTATTTTTCATAAACTTCTATATTTAAAAATAGATCGACAGCACAGTTGTAATAGGGCAGAAAATTTTTGTTTGTCATAGACTAATGAAATTTGGTACACGCACCTTTTATGTGATCTTGAGCAAAAACGTCGATGGGGACCACACCCTAACACTGATGTGGCAGCCATTTTGAATCTAATTATACAGATCTGACCAACATCAGTGAGCCATCCCAACCAGACGAGGTCCAAACGATGACACAGTTCACCAGCAGCAAAAAGTCAAAGAAAAAGAGCAGAAAAGAACAACTGAAAGAAGCTGCAGTCCGTGACAGAAATGACAACAAAGCCTGAAGTGAACGAAGAACAGAAAGAAGACACAGAAACCTCAGCTGAACCCTTGTCAAAACTCAAATGTAAAGAAAAGAAAAACAAACTGATCGAACCAAAACCAGGGAAGAAAAAGAAAAGACAACAAGATTTTACATTTGAGGCCGTTGACAAAGACTCAGACGACGAGGCCTATGCAGACGCCAAGAAGAAGGGGAAGAAAAACCAAAGGCGTTAAACTCTCCGCACACGAGAACACAGAGAGGACCACCTGAGACCCAAAGACCTCCGTTAGTGTCATTGTTTAAAATGCAAATAAAAATATGAGCATCAGATTATGTCCACTTTGAGTTATTCAAGTATTTTATCAAATCTATTACTATATCATGTTTTGAATGTGCCTTGATTGTGTATTGATTGATTTAGTTTGATTTTGTGTTTGGGCTGATGCAATATGACAAATAAAACATAAAATTATGCACAAACTCTTACAAGTTAAAAGTATGGTGATAAAATTTGGCAACTACTAAAAGTACAATCTCAAAGAAAGTTTTGTGTAATTGAAATTCATAGCTCCAGTGCTGCTTTTTCCATCTCTGTTGCCAAATTTGTGTACTGAAAGCCTCTGATCCATTTACTAAACCACTGTGTGCTACCCGGTTTCTTACCTGTTATTATTCCAGCTCTGATATTTTGTCCCGTCATTCCAAAACTTGTTCAAACTCGGACAACAGCCGTGTGAAATAATACATCAGATTTAGTGACAGCCCTGTCTGTGCTATGAAGCCTCAGTGACAGGACCAGTGCAGAAATGGAGTGGCAGCTACTACTTTAGCTCTAAAACTACAGCGTTGGTGTCAGTTTGAACAGGGGTCAACACAACTATTTCAAAGTCTGAACAATATACCGGATATTTGTCTAATGTGACACTAAACTGCAGCAGACAAACTGTCATCCAAGACTTTTCGCTTTTCCAATTCAGCTCAAATCAAGTACGTGAGGCTGGTGCTAGTAAAGTTCTTGGTGGTAATGCTTTTAGATGAGATTTGGCTTAGTCATAGCAGTGACAGAAAGAGAGGGACTACTTTTTCGAGTGAAATTGTAATGATATTTGTGACCTGATCTGCTGAGAACTTTTTTAACTTATTTTGAGATTTTTTTTTGTAAATCCACACAGTAACAAATGTCCATACTGAAGCACTCAGAGCAAATACACATGACCCATGGTTTTGTGTAAATTTTATTCAGCCTATTACGTGTTTCTCATTCTATCCTCTCCTGAGCGTCAATGTGCAGCAAAATACATGTCTAGTTTCTTTAGTGCCCCTAGTGACACTGAGGGGTACTGCCAAACTCAGCAGTGTGCGTCAATCCCAAAAACAAATATTGCTGTAATGGTGATTTTGTGTCTTTCTAAATGTGTATAAAGGTTGATACTGTAGCAAAGTGTTATGCCAAATAGACTTTTTCAATTTAGTGATCTCTTGGCAGTATGAGCCTATCCAAAAGTCAACCCACAAGTGCCATGATCCCTGTCAGTGCTGCCCTTTTTTTTGTACTTTCTCGCTCTCTTTTGTGCTTGAACCTGGAGCTGAGGTAGAGATTTTGGCTCCTCCCGTGCACACCTGGAGTTAATCTACAATCAGCTGCACCTGGGGAGGATAAGAGGAGCCAGGACCTTACACTCAGCGGCAGATCGTCCGCGTATCTCTGTGGTACTCCCTGCTTGGCTCGGTTCATGTTTTTGCACTTTTTGACTTGGATACTTTTGCTCTTCACCAGATCCCGCTCCCTGGACCCGCTGAGCTCTCCCGCCTCCGACTCTGCTCTTCTTTTGAGGTACGGTCCGTCCCATCTCAGACTCTGCTACTCTCGCTCTACCCCTGGACCACGGCAAACACCCCCGCTCTTGACTCACCGATTGATCTACGACAATAAGACTACGTCACCCATGCTCCACGACATGAATTTCCCATAAATATACAAAACCATGATACAAAACAGTACACTACAACTTCACAAACCTGATGCTATGTAGTTTAATTCTCAAAAAGCATGCTGATTTTGTTGTTATAGCGCTCTGAAGGGAGTGTGACTTAGCATGTCAAAAACAAAACTGAAACTTATCAAACATGTTTATACATTTTTGTCAAATATAGCGTTTTCAAAACACTAAAAGATAACATGATCTCAGTATGTAATGGGTTTGCAATGAATACTGCACAGAAGTGTCATATCCATCTTTAAGTCTAGTATTTTTCTGTAGTTTTTCTTTTTGAGTTCAAGAAATGTGAATGTACTTTTGAATTTAGATGTTTCACTTAACGTCTGGCAGAGAAGATTACGACCACAATGTAATCATTTTCCCAAGACCCATGAGTGTTATCAGAGGTGAACAGAAATTAATTTGTTCCACGAAACAGCTTCACAATGAATGGTTTCCTGACGGCACAAGACATGTCGTGTGTGAGGTGAAATGTTGCCTCTGATGAGTGAGGGATGTACAATGTACTGTATCATTTACATGCACACACACATTTTCTTTTTATATATTTATAACGCTTTTCCACCTTTAAGGCACTCAAAACGCTGTACATCATTCACCATTTACACGCATATTCATACACCAGTTTATGCAGACACTGGCGGTGAGGTGGGTTAAGTGTCTTGCGCAAGGACACGACAATAGCATTGAACTGTGAGAGCTGGAATCGCACTGCTAACCTGTGGGTCAGTGTATCTAATCACTTAATCAATCACGTTTATGTCGGAAGCAGGATTCCAACCGCCAACCTTTGAATATTCAATAAACTGAGCTACTGTCGCTGCATTTTTTTTTCTTGCAAATCTGACTATTATTTGTGGAATAGTTTTTAATGTTGCTCTTTATTATTTTATCATTTATTTATGCCAGAAAATACTGTAAAATGATCATATTTGCACAAAAAATAGTCTTTATTATCTTCAACGATGCGCTAACTTCTCTTATAAATGATCCGTCATCTGATTGTCTCATATCCTGTATAAAGAAGTGGATTAAGTGAGTGTGGCGTCACCCGTAGCGTTCAGCTCCAGTCCAATGACGCTCTGAAGGTAACGCCTCTTCCTTAGGAGCAACGCTGTCAATCAAACCTGTTGCTAACGCTAACGGGAGTGACCTCGGGGAAACAAGCCACCTGATTCATCTGTTATTAATGTTCATATCTGGATTTACAGACACAATAGTGAACATTTTAAGACCAAAATGACGAGTCTGACAGCGGCAGTTACAGAGAGAGGGACGACAATTTTTCAATGTAAAGTGAATTGAAGCCAGAGTCAATTAAGCGGGAAGTGCGCCTATGATCACTTCCTATTTGGATCGTGGCAGCAAGCAGGTTAGCTATGTCCATTTATATATACAGTCTGTGCTTTGTCCCCATGAAGATGTTTCGACTTTCCCTAGAATGTTCCACAGTACAACATTATCACATATATCTCCATCAGGATATCCTGGTGTTTTATTGTTCTTTCCCTACACATCATATATTAGTTTTTTTGGGTTTTTTGTTTGTTTTATGTGAAGCGCTTTGGGCAGATGAAGTTGTATTTAAACGTGCTATATACTTTGAACTGAAATGTACAGAGAAACACCACCAGGCTCAAGTTACAGGTCAGATCTGTGGAGCACACACAATAAATATGCATGTTTTTCTATGTTATTTTCAAGCAAAACAGAAACAAAAGTTATTGAATAAACGTAAGATAGATACATTTAATACCATACTGTGCATCTAGGCAAAACAATGGCGTTTTCAAGAAGATTAGCAGGTGGTGAACTGAATCTTCTGCCAGAATAAAAGTTACACAGTGCACCTTTAATTATAAAACTAAAATAACAGTGCGATAGAGCTCAAGTTATCAGATAAAGAAAATGCTCTATATACGCTTGGAAAATTGCATGTAGACTAATCCTTTTATGTCATTTCCCGATAACTTTGTAGACTCGTGTCGATAACATCACTACTCTACATCACAGTAGAAGTAATCTTTCACTCAGATGCGACGTGCAGTTGTTTCAGTGCAGGCGATGGACATTTCAGAATGAACAGACACGGAATGATCCATTTTTACATTTTATGGCATTATTACCTGAACTAGCAGAACAAATACAATATTTAATAGTGTCCGTTTCATTTTCCAGCGGCTGATAAGATGTCTCCTGATATTAGAGTCTACATAATGTAATGGTTCCAGGCAGGGCTGTATTTGGTTTCCCTTGTAATGGAAATGCCAAATGAAACGCTGTTAAAAATGTACCACAAAAGAACATGCATTGTCAGTGTGGTTTTACAGTAGCACTATCTTATTCAGAGGACAGAAGGCATCCAAAACATTCAATCCATAAAGAATATATGAGGTAAGTACAGATACTTCTCCAGATCTGGGCCAGAGTCGTGGTCTGGACTCACTACTGTAGCTGGAGGATAAGTGTGAGCTCCGCCCATTTGAAGCCATAGACTTTTCAACAACATCACTGATGGCTCTACATTTGTCCCTCACTATATCGCGGTTTACCTTTCGCGGTCTCGTTGTTTGCGTTTGAACATACATCGTGTTCTGCGTCCTGATTGGCTGTTGGACTGTAGACCATTGTCCATCAGTCTCCTCCGTGCCGTGTCTCCTGTACAGTACAGAATGTGTTCAGGCAAATTTACATAAACGTCGGATCGCAGTGTGACTCTGAAGTGCTGTACGTTTGCAATTTGTTTTCTCCCCGACAAAACCCACAATGTCGATGAAACGTTCTGCACCGACAAAGACGCCTACGAAGGTTTGAACTTTGAGAGAGTTTAAACGAGAGAGAAATGTGAGAAAATGTTAATGCCTGTGTGAGAAAAGTGTATAAAGTGTGTGGTGAGGAGTTTTACAGCCAAAAACATAGAGAATAATTGTAAAAAATAAAGCTGATACTTCGCAGATTTCGCCTATCGCGGGTTATTTTTAGAACGTGACCCCTGCGATAAACGAGGGACCACTGTATACCCAATTTTTTCAAATGTACTTGGGCAAAATGTTCTTGTACAACCAGCTCACCCTATTCGAAAGCATGTTATTGTCAGATAATCAGGGAGTGTGTGTTAGCATGTTAGTTGTTGATAGCTTTATCGTCGTGGAAAAAGTCCAGTCTGGTCTCGGAGAGTTGTGAAAAGCACTTATAAACTCATCACCGTGAATAATCAGGAAGCTCGGAATGTATAAGGTGTGTGAGGAATAACTTTGGACCACTGAGTAAAAAATAATAATAATAATTAAATACTGCAGAATTTTGAAATAACTTTTAAGCATTTCCAGATTATTAATTTATTAAATTTTTTATCTATTTATGTGTTGTGTTGTGTTGTTTAGTTACCACACCTTATTAGTCTCGGGCAACTTTTCCAACTTTTAATATTAATATGTTTTGTGGATGAAAGTCTATGGGGAAAATGAACGGAGAATTTACTTCAGGAGGTCACTGTCGAGCTCCATAACCTCACACAATCTGGGAATAAAACTTGTGCAGTGTTTTTTTGGGACTTTTCCAAACCCATAAACAGCTCTGTATTTACATTTTTACACAACATGATCAGGGTTGTGAATATTATTATCCCAAAAAAGATCTTCCTAATAGGCAAATGATCTGTTTTTGGCAGTGGGCAAGTCTTTGAAGCAATGGTCTGTAAAAGCTCTCATCCGATGATTGAAACGTTATAGCAGGAGCAGTGAGGTTGTAAAAAGGCATCTGTTCTGTTAAACTACATCCCACTAAGAGAAGAGCCTAGAAGTTCAGGCAGATGTTTCCATTTGTTTTAGGCCCAGATGCATTTTATATCACTGAAAGGGAAATTAAACACAAGGCAGGAGAAATGAACTACCGCACATTGTTTTGGGTTTTTTTCTCCTCAATTCTGGATTTGACCATTGTGAGCTACATATTAGAGCATTTTCACCAAGGGCCGCATCAGCAAAATGGCCGCCGCCAAAGGACCAGATGTAAAATAAACCTAACTACTTTTTATAAATTGTTAATTAACTATTTCTGTATTCATTACTTACTCAAGTTACAAATATTACGTAAGCATTTGCAAAGATGTAAAAATATGTCTGTGTAACTGTGTGTCTCCTGATAAACTGACATTTTAAGACCATCATACCTTTTAATTTACCCTGTCGAGGGCCATTTAAAATGATGTAGAGGGCCATATTTTGCCCATGGGCCTTGAGTTTGACACATGTGTATTAGAGCAATGGACTGAAGTTTTGTCAAATGCTCCACAAAATATTCTTTTCTGAAGTTCTTTTCTATTATGTTGAGTCTGCAGCTATCACACAGTGGAGCTAACAGCAGCATTATTTTAGACCTATAATAATAATAATAATAATAATAATAATAATAATAATAATAATAATAATAATGATAAAGTCACATTTTATATAGCGCTTTTCCACCTTCAAGGCTCTCAAAGCACTTTACATCAAGGAACCACTCAGCCATTCACACACATTCATGGAAAAGTGTACGCAGACACTGGGGGTGAGGTGGGGTAAGTGTCTTGCCCATGGACACAGCAACAGCATTCATCTGTGGGAGCTGGAATTGCACCGCCAACCTTCTGTGGATCTGTGGATCTGACTCCTGTACCAATGATATTTTATGTTGAGAGCGGGATTCGGACGCCAAACTTCGGATCAGTGGACAAAGCTCTACCAACTGAGCCACTGTCGCCCCATAATGATGTAGTAATAATAATAATAATAATAATAATAATAATGCTAATAATACCAATAATAACAATGTTAATAATGCTAATGCTAATAATAATGCAAATGTTAATAATAATGCAAATGCTAATCATAATGCTAATAATGAGAATAATGCTAATAATGCTAATAATGAGAATAATGCTAATAATGCTAATAAGAATAAGAAGAATAAGATTTTTTTTTATTATTATTATTTTTTTTTTATAGCTACTATTGGTGAAACAACAAAGGAAACTGCTATGGCACAATTTCAAGCAGAATCATAATAACGATAATAAAAAATACAATTCAAAAGGCATATATAAAATTAGTTATTTTTGTTTTGTGCTGTTAGCCAACATTTAGCAGATCGCATGCTTTTACACAGTGGGCATTTACGAGGACAGCTGCAGCATGAAATGGGGTAGAAGGAGGGAAGAGACATTCGTTAAACTGTCGTGGGTGGGAAGTGAATCTGCGACACTGAGGTGGAAATAATCAGAAGACTTTTTTTATTGCCATCGTCACTGAACACAGCTCACGAACTAGGAACTCTCTTTGGTGATAAAGTGCAACATAAAAACACTGAATAAGTACAAATAAGGGCATGCGTAAAGTTAGAAAAGATATGCTTAAGAGTAAAATAAATGAAAATACTTAGATATCACATATATAAAACAACTTAAACCACAGCACCATCAGGAAGCACTGAGACCTGCAGCTGACTTGCACATTTATACACAACAATATGTTTCAGCGTGTTCTGAATCAGTCTCCAACTTAAGCCTCACCTTTCAGAGTTTGACAACACAAATCAAATTTCACATTCAGTTGTGCCGTGGGTGAGAGGACACTGCGTACCTTTCAATGTCAACAACGAAGTTAGACATTTGATTTTAAAAAATGTTCTAAAAGCAAAGAAAATGGAAGCAGACGTTTCTGTGCCGTGGTGCAAGGTTAAACATGTTTGTTCGAGTGCGATACACACCCCTGAATGAAACGGCATAATGTAGATTCTCCCACTTCTTTGTGCAAAAACACTAAAAAAAAAAAAATCTATAGTTATCAGCACCGTTACGCAACATATTTCTCAACAGCTTTTAGCGGTGAATCTTGACGTCTCCAAACATCTGCAAAGTTCATTTCAATGTCAATTTATTTTACATCGCATTTTCAGAGAGGAACAAGAAGTCTACAGTTGCCGCAGCGGTGCATAATTGTAATAATTGAGTTTGACGAAAGGCTTTATGGCAGGATTACCACAGAGCTGTGTCGTATTTACTCGGAGTGAGCAGAGCCATGAAATGAAAGTCAAAATGAGCACCACAGAATCAGCTGCTATTTCATTACAGCCATTCTTCTGTAATGGGTTGGATTCAGGACATTCGAGATTTGATGCCATAGTTTCAGAACGAGAGCAGAACCCAAAACACTTTATTTATCCCCAAAGGAGCAGTTTAAAAGGCACCCAGAGCAGCTGTGCATGCATCAAATAAAAATAAAGTGACATTAGACTTGGCAAGAACATGGACACTGCTGATCATAAAAAGGTGGGTGGGAGTGTGGGCGATTTCCTGGTTTTGAAAGAAAGTTACAAAACCAAACTAACAAATAAGTCAAACCGTATCATTTTGAAAAGATTGGGATCACAAACGCACCATTAGAGGATTGAGTCTTGACATCTCAGGCGGTTTGATTCGATTAGATTCTGTTTTCGATGTGACAGTCGCTCAGTTTGTGTTGAGTGTTTGTCCATCGAGCGGAAGTTTGGCGATTTGAATTCGATCAATTGGTTGAACAGTCAGATCCAGTGAGTCCAGCTGATGAATGCTGTGGTTGTGTCCTTGGGCAAGACACTTAACCCACTTTGTCTCCAGTGTCTAGGTTCATTGGTGTGTGAATGTGTGTGTCTTGAAGGTGGAAAAGCGCTATAAAAAATGTGTCAGTTCACGATTCAAAAAGCTTTTTTTCTTTTTGTTTAAATGGCTTATGGGACTTTTTTTTTATTTTTTATGAGTGACAAGATGAAAAGACAATCACAGAGATATAGCAAAAGAAAAATACTATACAGAAGACTAAAAATAACCCGGAATAGGCGAAATCTATCTCTGTTAACCCTCAGTCGTCCAGGTCTGAACCACAGCAAAAGACGAAGTTAAAATCTGTCAACTGGACAAATTGTTGTAGGAGTGAAGACGTTTCGCTTCTCGTCCAAGTCGCTTCTTCAGTTCTGAAATCCGTGAAGTATCAGCTTTATTTTTTACAATTATTCTATATGTTTTTGGCTGTAAAACCCCTCACCACACACTTTATACACTTTTCTCACACAGGCATTAACATTTTCTCACATTTCTCTCTCGTTTAAACTCTCTCAAAGTTCAAACCTTCGTAGGCGTCTTTGTCGTTGCAGAACGTTTCATCGACGTTGTGTGTTTTGTGGGGGGGAAAACAAATTGCAAACGTACAGCACTTCAGAGTCACACTGCGATCCAACGTTTATGTAAATTTGTCTGAACACATTCTGTACTGTACAGGAGACACGGCACGGAGGAGACTGATGGACAATGGTCTACAGTCCAACAGCCAATCAGGACAAAGAACACGATGCACGTTCAGACTCTGTAAAAAAGCATGAAAAATTGAACTAAAATATCCCATAAAACAGCGAGACTGCAAAAGGTGAACCGCGATATAGCGAGGAACAACTGTATTGGAAAGTGGAGAAAAATGTTCATTTTTTCTTTTGCGATGGATCATACCTGAACACAATTTCTACAGTCTAAAATTTGAGTTGTAAATTGTCTCACGTTTAAACTATGAGCTGTTCAGAATGGTATAACATCATATGAAACCAGCCTAATGTTTTTTTTTTTGTGCGACATTGTTCCTGGAAATCTATATGGCAAAGTTACCTCTCCTCACCTCTTCAACCTCCATCATCTTTCCACAGTTTAAGTCCCTCAACACCATCGTAAACTTTGATCAAACGCCCACTCGGTGTCTTTGACAGCTTGCGTACAGAGTGAATTACCATCCGTTTGCCCAAGTGCTCGTTTCTCTAACTTATGGCCCAGATATGGAGCCCAGAAGGCAGCTGAATGGAGATAGATGTGGTGGTAATGGTCTATCAGGTTGCGCCTCACATTAAGGACTGCTTAAAGGGGAATACATCTACTTTACACGGCCAATCGGGAGGTCACGCCAAGGCAAAACGAAGATATGTTGAGGTCGGAGAAGTCTCTTACTTACTTAGTCCACCTGAAACTTTTGATAGTAAAACCGCACTTAAAATCTACCTCAGTCACCCGTATTAAGTAGTTGGTAAAGTGTTTGTTCTTTATGGAAAACTGGCGATTCTGAGTCCCGCTATCGACGTAAACATCATCCGTTGAGCGGGCAGATCTGCTGACCCACAGGTTGGCGATGCGATTCTACAGTAGCTGTCACAGATGAATGCTGTTCTTGTATCCTTGGGCAAGACACTTAACCCACCTCGTGTGAAATAAAAGCCATCCCCTGAGAATGCCTGGAGTTTGCATTTACACACGTCGGTAATGATCATCGATAACTCCTTGCCCTTGACGTAACTCTCCTCATTTGTTTTTAAATTTTGAGAGAAGATAGTCCATCAATTGAGAAAAGAGGTGCTAAACTTTTTTTATCGAGGGCCACATCTCAAAACATATTCGAAGCGGAGAGCCACAGACCAGTGATCAATACAGTGCGGTACTTTTAAAACAGCTTTGTGTATTAATAAAACTTAAAATACTTTCATTTTACGTCTGTATCACACTGTAACATGATGTTTGAGGTCATAGTGGTAGAAATAGTTTAATTTGCTGTTAAAAGTACTGATTATGATCAATTAGTTCGGTTCAGCAGAAACCTGAGGGCCAATAAAAGCTGGTCTGAGGGCCGCATTTGGACCCCGGGCCATAGTTTGGACACCCCTGATTTAGAACAATATTTTTAGAGATACAGACAAACTTATCGTAACTGACAACTATGGTGCGTTTTAAGATTAAATATTACCAGCACATTTCGCCCTGATTGAGAAATTTGGAGTTCGTTTGGACCTTTGTTCATTTGTGAGAAGATATTGAACTTTAAGCCATTTTTGTTCCAGGCGAGATGCATTTTGACAGATAAATTCAAACAGACAGCTTATAATGTTGGACGCAACCTATTAAAACCATTGCCTCTCAACTAATCACCAAATTACCAAGACATTTTTTGAATCTATTCTTCTATCACCCCTTCATTTTCATCATTTTAAAGTTTCAGTTACCTTCTGCAACCCTCTTCTGGTCGTCTTCATCTCATGCAGCAGCAGAACTGTCATCCGCCTCAACCTTTCCATCATATTTGGTCATTGTGTCATTTTTTTACAGCACTTTTCCACCTTCAAGACACTCAACGCGCTTTAAATCTGTGGAGAAACACTCTTTTCCTCTTTAACACTAACGTCTAGACCAGGAGTGCCCGCATTTTTTTCCACCGAGGCCCATATCTTGAAAAATATTTGATGTAGAGGGCCACAGACCAGTGTCAATACAGTGGATAATTCAGATTGAAATATTAATATTAGGTCTGTATGACAAAGCAATGTGATGTTATTTAGGTTATAGTGGTAGGATTACTCCAATTTTCCATAAAAGTACTGATTATGATCATTTGGGCCAGTCAAGGGCCAATAAAAGTTAGTTTGAGGGCCGCATTTTGCCCCCGGGCCGTAGTTTGGACACCCCTGGTCTAGACTATAGAGGGTATATTCACACAAACACAATTTCTAGTGCTTCCTGATGCTTTTTCTCTGACACAGCCACAGAAAAATGAAGTCAAATATGTTTCCATCATTTATCTTACTGTGGATGCTTTGATTAAACAGCAAATCACTCGCCTCTTTGTTCGTTTATTAGCACAACTCGGTTTAATTCAAATTCATTCACTTCATTTGGTCAGCAGAATGGTTTGCACGCACTAACAGACCAGGTTTAGTCACAACAAACTCACACATGACCGATAACTGGACATTTACGACATTTTCGGAACAAAACCACCTCAGAAAAACCTCAACTCTTCCCATTTAATCAGATGTTAATTACAAAAAACGAGAAAAAAAAAGCCCAAAAGCTGCAATCAAAAATCATTTCACATTGTTTATCAGTCTGGCAATTTTCCCCATGATGATTCTGACAGTTAAATGAGTAATTATTTAATTTGAATCATACTGGAATATTTGAATAATGTGGTTTACAAATTAATTAAAATGAATTCATGAATACAAACATGTATTTAGATGATTAAAGCTTGATTACTTTCATTAACGCATCATTGTGTGCAACTTTTTTTGGAATATTAAACTTTAATAATTATAAAAAAATGAACTGCGGACTAATCACTACTGTAACTCGATGATGTTGTTCTAAAAAATGAATAAAAAATATATATAATCCAGATATCTGAGTTGTCCAGGTAATAATAGTTTCAGCTTTGTCCCATCCATTTTCTTCTAGGGACAGTTCACGGGGGCAGCAGCTTAAACAGGGACTCCCAGACTTCCCACACCCCAGACACTTCCTCCAGCGCCTCCAGTGGGGATCTCAAGGCGTTCCCAGGCCAGCCAAGTCACATAGTCCCTCCAGCGTGTCCTGAGTCCTCCTCCTCCTCCCGGTGGGACGTGCTTTCAGCTTCGTGTCTCACATATTATCCAGAAGCATTAGCCACATCAGCGTAACCCAAAACGTTTCACCACCAACAATATTTAGATCCTGAGAGAGATATTAATCATGCAAAATAAATCCCTCTCTGTTTATTGCATTGTTACACCTGCAGGGTTTGAATGTCAACCTTTATTCAACGTTGCATTATTGTCTCGGTTTAGGTCTGCTTGTTGACAGAAAACATCACTTTTAATTTTATTGTCTAATTATTTTGTTTATTTATTTATTTTAATTAGGTGCATATTAACAGCATCGATGTAAATATGCCGGAATTAGCACAATAGCGAGTTTACGTCCGTTGTCCTAAGGCAGGTCAGAAACAGAACATTTAAAGAAACACACAGACGAGACAAAAGTGAACATAGACATGACAACAACTGAACCACAATAGACCATTCTCTGAGTTTAAGACGCCCCAAGAAGAAGATAATCTACCTGTGTGAGCATGTTTGAGTGTTCTTGAAGGTTGAAAAGGACCCACAGTTCCTGACATGGGCAGGTAATGTGCTCCATGACTGTGATCCTCTGGTAAACGTCACCGTTTTGGCCAAATTTGGTCCTGCGTCTCTGTGTGTTACAGTCTCCTCTGGTCAATGCTCTCGTGTTCACTCAGTCAAGAGTTTTTTTTACTTATAAAATCCATTAATGGTGGAGGAGCAAGTCCATTTAAAACTTTAAAATAAGGCAAGCATCCATATAAACATGATAACTTTCAAGATCCAAAATATTATACTTACTTAAGATATTAAAATACTGATACTGTAGAGCACATGTGTCAAACTCAAGGCCCCCGGGTCAAATGTGGCCCTCCACATCATTTTATGTGGCCCTCGACAGGGTAAATTAAAAGGTTTGGTGGTCTTTAAATGTCATTTTATCAGGAGATGTGCAGTTCCACAGCCATATTTTTTACATCCAGGCAAATGGATATGCAGTATTTGAAACTTGAAAAAGTAATAAGTACAGAAAGAGTTAATTAACAAGTTTAAAAAGTACTTAGATTTTACAACTGGCCCTTTTTGTCCAGTGTTTTCAATGTTTCTTTGAAGAGGGACTTTAGGAGCTTCAGGACGGCCTCTGGTGTATGAGACCATGTGGTATAGCAGTAAAATATGTGACTAAATATCATGGCATATACGCCTTTGCTGATTCTGTCGTCAGATAAGGTCTTTTATCTGTGTAATCCCTCAGTCGTCTTGGTCTTCAGCTTTTATTACTGACTAATTATAGCCCACATTTTGCTACAGGTTTAATCAGTGTGTACAACTAAAAGAAACTAACACACTAATCCATGGGAACTAAAACTGTGACTAAAAGAGTTATTTAGTGTTTGGTCAACAAAAAAAATTTAGAAAGTAGAGACGGGATCAAACTCCTCAATGAAACGTACATTAAGTCTTTACAGGAGGGTCAAAGTCAAAGGTCCATTGAATATAATTTAATGCTTTACAAAACAAAGAATGACTGATTAATCAACCTAATGCCTTTTTCTTTTTAAACAGTAAAAACCATTGCAATAGTTTTAAGATAAATTAGTTAAATGCCGCACTGAAGTTACATATTGGACCTTTTAGCTAAAAATTATATATAGGAAATAAAAGCCACCCCCTGAGAATTCCTGGAGTTTGCATTTACACACGTCAGTAATAATCATGGATAACTCCTTGCCCTCGACTTATCTCTCCTCATCGGTCAGCAATGAAATTTTGAAATAAATATCCCAAATAGACAGTCCATCAATTTAGAACAATATTTTTTATAGATTGGGTCAGACAAACTTATCGTAACTGACAACTGCGGCGTCTTTTGAGATTGAATTTTACCAGCACATTTTGACAGACAAATTCAAACAGTTTGATTGAAAAAGTACTTCAAACTAAAAGTACTTCACTACATTTGAGAGCAAGTATCTGTACTTTCTACTCTACCACTACATTTTTGAACTAGACTGAAAAGTAAAGTTGTTTTTTTTGTTTTGTTTTTTTTAATTGTTTGAGACCTGCTGAAAAGGATGAGAGGTTTATTTTTTAACATGTTCTTAGTCTGAGCAAAAAATAAAAAAATAAATAAAAATAAATAAATGAATAAAAAATAAATAAGTAAAAAATGTATTTAAAAAAATTACATCAAATATAAATAGATAAAAAATACATAAATAACTAAATACATAAAAATAAATCAATAAATACAGCTAGAAAAAAAAAATATATATTTTTGGATTGTTTCTGTTACAAAATTCAGCATTAATCTTTATCCAATCTTATTAAACCTGACAATCTTTGCAAAATACTTTTACGTTTTGCTATTTAAGTACATTTTTAAAAGCGTACTTTAATAGTTTTATTTAAGTAGATTTTTTCATGTGACACTTTTACTTTTGAGGGGTTTTTTTTGTTTTGTTTTTTTACTCCAGTATCTGTACTTTTACTTAAACAACAACATCGACTACATCCTCCACCGCTGAAGTCTGCGCACGTCCCTGCAGAGAGCTCTTTTCTGCAGAGACCTTCACTGTTTTGCCTCAGAGATATTCTCATAACACCTGGTTTTACACAAAGAGCTGCACACCACTCACACCGCACAGTCGCTTACCTCAAAGCACCTACGACTACCAAAGAGCAACAAACATCTCGAGATCTCTAACCCGCTGCGCACATCTCTGCTACTTTTGTAAATATAGTAATCTTCTCTCACTGACTGTTAACCTGTGCATTTAGCGGAGGGCACGGCGTGGGCTGAACCTCTCACATCCAACTCGCAGGCGTTTAGTCGGTTTCTCTTCATGTACTCCCGTTAGAGAGTTTTATTGATTATGCCGCAGGTGAACAAGGGATGAACAGATTGATAGAAGGAGTTGAATGAAGAAAATATCGCATTGTCCTTGGGCACGGCTAGAGTAGAGAATTAAAAGCGCACGTAAGGATTGGGTTGCGGTGCTTGTTATGTGGTTGTTAATATGATCCAATTAACAAGGTTTGCATTGGCTCGATATTGATTTACAAGGCCTCAGAGCTCGCTAATTAGAGTGGCTCATTAGCAAGAATGTTGAATAGGTTATATTACGCACGTGCTGCAAAGAATCGTAGCCGTGCATTACCAATAAACCGACTAAATATAATAGGACTGGACAATATGGGTCTGTTTTGTCCTTGTATTGATCAGTTACAATGTCAGATTTTTTATTTACGTCTTAAAAATGTGAAAAACAACTGCAGAAGTCCAAATACTGCTCACGTACCTAATGCATTCAGAGTGTCCTGTTAATTTACTGCAAGGTTTTAAGCACTTTTCACAACTTTTAGAGGCCACAGTGGAGTTTTGCAGTCACGTTAGAAGTTTACATACTTTTTATTGGCATTTGGTAGCTTTTGGTGCCTTTAAACTGTATGACTTTGGGTTAAACGTTTTGGAGATCCTTCCACGAGCTTCTCACAATAGAATTTTGTCTCATTCCTCCTGACAGAACTGGTATAACTGTGTCAAGTCTTCCTCATATATTTCTTTTGACTTCGACTATGATAGCAAAAGACGAAGTTTAAATCTGTCGACTGGGCAAAAAGTTGTAGGAGTGAAGACGTTTCCCTGATCATCCAAACCTCTTCTTCAGTTTTGGTCAGATTACTGGTGGACACTGCCTTATATCTGCCTGTAAACAGCTTTTGTCTCCAGTTTCAGCCTTAACGACCCTATTCCACCTTTAATGGCCCTCCTATTGTTCTCTTTTGTTTCTTTTTGTTTGACCATGATGTTACACAAAAGAGAAGTTTTCACAAATTGTTAGAAGATATAGTAATCTTGTTGTATGTAAACTTCTGACTTTGGGGAAAGTAATGAACTCGGCAAAAAAATAAAAAAAAATAAAAATCCTTCTCTCATTATTCTGGCATTTAGCAAATAGAAATCATTTTGGTAATCCTAATTTACCTTAAACAAAAAGAGTTTCGTCTGATTTATGTGTCTTTTTATATAGTGTATGTAAATTTTTGGTTTCAACTGTATCTGTACTAGGACAAAATACATTTGACTTAATTAACTCAATTTGATGACATGAAGTGAATGAAACAGATCTTAATAAGTGCAATTTAAAATAAAAAATATTTCCAAAATGTATTGCTCCAAAGTCTGAACAGTTTACAATTAGATAAATGAAATATTGTGTTTAGATCACATGTATCAAACTCAAGGCCTGTGGGCCAAATGTGGGCCGCCACGTCATTTTATGTGGCCCGTGACAAACTAAATTAAAAGGTATGACTGTCTTAAAATATCACACAGCTATTATTTCATGTCTATGCAAATCCATATGCAATATTTGTAACTTGAATAAGTAATACATATAGAAACGGTTAATTAACAAGATTAAAACGTAATTGCATTTATTTTACATTACATTTGGGAACATTTTCTAACAGTTACATCTGGTCCTTTGACAGCAACTATTTTGTTGATGTGACCCTCTGTGAAAATGAGTTTGACACACCCCTGGTTCAGACAGTTCTTCTCTCAGTGAGGAAGGTATCTGGGACTTGTTATTGTGAATTCAGTGGAAAAAAAACAGACATAGAGAGCAGTGACAAACACCTGTGAGGTTTAATTACGTCATGTCCGATCAGACTCTCCACATACTCTTGTTTTTGTTGGTACCTTTATAAATTTGAGATAACAGGTTCATATGGCAGCGCTGAGACGACTGTATTTTCTTGGATTTAGTTACAGCCTGAGCATTGTGTGTAAACCTGTTAGTTGTATGATAGTTCTGTGGCTGCTTTTTTCCCCCCCAAATATTGCAATATATTAAAAAGTAGGATCAGTGTGCACAACTTCAGGAACATGATGAACTGATGAACATTAACAAGAATCAAAATCCCACAGAACATGTTTGTAGAGCCTAAACTATTGTGTAAAAAGACAGAATATTTAGTTACATATATACTTATACATACAGCCAATATTGCGTGACCATTTCGTATTTCTGGAACCAAAGAAAATCAGATGGAAATTAATTTAACTACAACTACAGAAGGTCCACTGTCACTGTACTAAGCAGAACAGTTCCTGCGGAGGGCTGTACAGATTCAACTTTAGACTCTGGGCTATATCCAGAACTCGAATTTCAATTATTTTTAATTTTAGAAGGCAGATTACAAGACATCTTAGAAAACTGCCCTCATCCCATCACCACTTTGCAGTCAGCTGTTGCACATTATTAGCGGTGAACCATTAGCATTCCCCTTAGCCTTAATAACTTCACACCGTTGCAGCGCAGAGGAGGTGCGAGCTCTCGGTTAAATGTGCTAGAGAGCAGGTGTTAGCATGTTAGCATTTAGCCGCTACACCATCTGTATCACACCTCCTCGTGCATGCACCGGGAGCCTCAGCTGGGCTCCCTCAGGCCGGGGGCTACTTTTTCCTGGAACGCGTCTTAAGCCGGGGGCCTCCGTAATGGACCTGGGGAGCTCCACCGTGTCACAGCGCGCACATGTTAAAATGAAGTGGTCACACCTTCTGCGTGTTAATTGGGTTTTTGACTTCAGCTGACCCGAATCCTCAAAGATAAACGAGAGAAAAGGTGACGTGGAAGAGATGAATAAATGTTCTTCGTGTAATCTTGGCTCACATTGTTATTTAAATGTGTTTTAATGTTCTGTTTTCTTATTATCGCTGTTAAATTATTTGCATGTGTGAATGTATTAGTCAAAAAGCGCATACAAATGTACTAAGAGAAGCAAGGAAGCAAGATTTAAAGATCCACTACGTAACTTTTTCGCTTGTTTCCATGGAGATGCTATGCTTGGAATGTCCCACAGCATGGCATTAAACATATCCATCCCGCATTTGTTCGGTTGCAGGTTTTATTGCTCGCAAATCAAAGCATTCTGAAAAAAAATATGCATTCTTAGTTTGAATGGAGTCGCCTCTACGCAGATCTGACATGTAACTTGGCTCGGTGCGAAGTTTTGTCCTTGGCGGGTCAAAGTTAACGCGCAGAAGTGGGTCAAATGCAAAGAAATGTGTGATGAAATTGACTTAAAAATGAGGAAATAGACAGGATTGACCTCTTGTTTTCGATACAAAATTGAATCGGTTCCACTAGACTCTGTGGGGGTCAAACTAAATTTCAGAGAGGGCCACATCTGCAAAATAGTTCGCCTCAAATTTGCAAAGATATAAAAAATATGTCTGTAAATGCGTAACTCCTGATAAACCGACATTTTAAGACAGTCATACGTTTAAATTTACCTCATCACGGGCCGCATAAAATGACATGGCGGGCCGCATTTCGCCCCCCGGGCCTTGAGTTTGACACGTGCACTAGAAACAGACAAGTTTAATGCCCTACTATGGAGCAATCATCGACTACATCCCCATGGCAACCAGCTGGTATCCGACCCTCCACCAGAAACGTTACATAGCGCGTGTTTAAATGTGTGGCTCATGATGTAACGGCTGAAACAAAGTCCAGACAAACACCTCTACAGTTTAAAACGTTCACCGTCTCGCGGATACCCAAGGGTCAAATGCATTTATGTTATAACGAGACAACGATTAAAGACCATACATTCTGCAGACATAAGGGGGTTAGTTGCTCAAAATGGGTCAATCACATTTCTTGTTAGCGTGGGACGGGGTTCAGGGCGAAAAACAGCAAACGTTCCCACACTGTTAATTAAAGCTTGGTTCTATTTTTATAATAATAACATCTGAGTCTTTCTACGCCTCCGCTGAGTGAGGGAGAAAGAGTTGTCAAGATTCTGTAGCAACAAGAATAGTGCGTGTGAACTAAATGAGAGTAATTTCTAAAGCATAATAAACCAATTAGCAACGGAAAAAAATCACACTTATGATGTGTATACACAGCAAAGAAATAATAAGCCGAGAACTCCAAGTGGATATAATTCTATTGAGTAAAAGAGGACGGAGAAACGGCACTTTAAATGAGTTATAATTTATTTGATGTTATTCTTAGCGGTGGATTATCTGCGTGTTGAGTTTGCAATGAATCCTCTTAGAGTCGTGTTGATTTTGTAGAGCTCCAGACATTCAGTGATCCATGTGAGTGACACGGAGTCGGGTCATGGGCGACGTGGAGCTGGCGTTTGGCGATGTCCTTCTGTGCCGTGCTCACGTATTGATCCGTGCGCCCACTTATCTTAGCTGCGTTGATGCTTGACATGAGCGTCCGTGTTCTGGAGAGAGGCGGGGTGTTGGCCGATAGTTGGGTGGGACTGTACCTTTGAGGGATTCTTCTGGACGCCCTTCGGTTTGCCATTGAGCAGCTGGTTCGTTTGTGCTGCAGTGAGGTTCTTTATGCAGTGGATCATGTCAGGGCCTGGTGCAGTTTTTCACACTGGTGATGTCGACCGGAGTCTGTTCCGCTGTGGGCTTCTGTCTGTTCTGTGGTGCCTCCTTCTTCCATACGTCCTTCCCGTCCCGTTCACTCTGTAGTCTTTGTGGGTCTGCTCTGGTGTGATTAACCCGACTCTCACATGGACAAATCTTGGAGCTTTTGTTTTGCAGTTTCCGGAGCTCCAGGTTTGGGCATCTGGCTGTTCTTCTTTATGGTTTTTGAGTTGGCAAAAAGACGGGGCGCTGCTTTGAATTTTGAAATTTTGTGAATATTTAAAGCCTTGAAATACAATCTACAGTTTTGACTTTTTGTATGAATAGAGTTTTGAATTTTTCACTGTGTTTACATCTAAACGGTTCAAAAATGTCAAAAATAAATGTGTTTAGTATACAGTATACTTTCTCCTCTCACTCTTTCTACTTCTCTCTCTCTTTCACCTCTCTCTCTTCTCTCTCTTTCTGCTTGTCATTCCTCTCTTCCTCCTTCTCTCTCTCACCTTCTCTCTCACTCTTTCTCCTCTGTCTTTCTGCTTCTCGCCCTCTCTCTCTCTTCCTCCTCTCTCACCTTCTTTCTCTCTCCCTCTTTCTCCTTATCTCTCTCCTATTCTCTCTCTTTCTCCATCTTTCTGCTTCTCACTCTCTCTCTTCCTCCTTCTCTCTCTCACCTCCTCTCTCTCACTCTTTCTCCTTCTCTCTCACGCTCCTTCACCTCTCTCTCACTTTCTCTTTCTCCCTCGCTCTCTCTTTCTCTTCTCTCTCTCTCGTTCACCTTCTCTCCTCTTTCTTTCTGCTTTTCGCCCCCTCTCTCTCTTCCTCCTCTCTCACCTTCTTCCTCTCTCCCTCTTTCTCTTTCTCCCTCTTTCTGCTTCTAACTCTCTCTCTCTTCCTCCTTCTCTCTCTTTCTCCTCTCTCTCTCACGCTCCTTCTCCTCTCTCTCGCTTTCTCTTTCTCCCTCGCTCTTTCTCCTCTCTCTCGTTCACCTTCTCTCCTCTTTCTTTCTGCTTCTCGCCCTCTCTCTCTTCCTCCTCTCTCACCTTCTTCCTCTCTCTCACCTTCTTTCTCTCTCCCTCTTTCTCTCTTTCTCCTTATCTCTCTCTCATTCTCTCTCTTTCTCCCTATTTCTGCTTCTCACTCTCTCTCTCTTCCTCCTTCTCTCTCTCTCTTTCTCCTTCTCTCTCACGCTCCTTCTCCTCTCTCTTGCTTTCTTTTTCTCCCACGCTCTCTCTCTCTCTCTCGTTCACCTTCTCTCTTTCTTTCTGCTTCTCAGCCTCTCTCCCTCTTCCTCCTTCTCTCTCTCACCATGTCTCCCTTTCGCTCTCCCTTTCTCCTTCTCCGTCTTTCTCTTTCTCCTCTCTCTCATTCACCCTCTCTCTCTCTCTCTTCCTCCTTCTCTCTCTCTCTCTTTCACCTTGTCTCCCTTTCTCTCTCCCTTTCTCCTACTCCTTCTTTCTCTCTTTCTCTCCACATGTCAATATTCCATAACATTACAGACATTACACTTCACACATCTCCACAACATTTCCAGTATAATAAGTGTTTCAGTGTCTCACCTGTCGTCCACGTGCACGGACCTCATGTCTCACCTGTCGTCCACGTGCGCAGGCCTCACGTCTCACCTGTCGTCCACGTGCGCAGGCCTCACGTCTCACCTGTCGTCCACGTGCGCAGGCCTCACGTCTCTCACCTGTCGTCCACGTGCGCAGGCCTCACGTCTCTCACCTGTCGTCCACGTGCACAGGCCTCATGTCTCACCTGTCGTCCACGTGCACAAGCCTCACGTCTCACCTGTCGTCCACGTGCGCAGGCCTCACGTCTCACCTGTCGTCCACGTGCACAGGCCTCATGTCTCACCTGTCGTCCACGTGCGCAGGCCTCACGTCTCACCTGTCGTCCACGTGCGCAGGCCTCACGTCTCACCTGTCGTCCACGTGCGCAGGCCTCACGTCTCTCACCTGTCGTCCACGTGCGCAGGCCTCACGTCTCACCTGTCGTCCACGTGCGCAGGCCTCACGTCTCACCTGTCGTCCACGTGCGCAGGCCTCACGTCTCACCCGTCGTCCACGTGCGCAGGCCTCACGTCTCACCTGTGGTCCACGTGCGCAGGCCTCACGTCTCACCTGTGGTCCACGTGCGCAGGCCTCACGTCTCACCTGTCGTCCACGTGCGCAGGCCTCACGTCTCTCACCTGTCGTCCACGTGCGCAGGCCTCACGTCTCTCACCTGTCGTCCACGTGCGCAGGCCTCACGTCTCACCTGTCGTCCACGTGCGCAGGCCTCACGTCTCACCTGTCGTCCACGTGCACAGGCCTCACGTCTCACCTGTCGTTCACGTGCACAGGCCTCACGTCTCACCTGTCGTCCACGTGCACAGGCCTCACGTCTCACCTGTCGTTCACGTGCACAGGCCTCACGTCTCACCTGTCGTCCACGTGCACAGGCCTCACGTCTCACCTGTCGTCCACGTGCACAGGCCTCACGTCTCACCTGTCGTCCACGTGCACAGGCCTCACGTCTCACCTGTCGTCCACGTGCACAGGCCTCATACTCACTTAAACAGACGTGTGCAGTTTTCATGAGGATTCAAAAATACTTTCACATTACAAGGTTGGAGCCGTATTGAAAAGCCTAGAAGACTTTGGGGAGCTCTGGTAATCCGCACCATCGACTAACAGCCTGTCAGGTTTTATTTCTCACATGGTTCAGATACAAGAAACATAATACTTTATCTTTTGTATCAGTTTAATGCACTTTATAGCAGGAGATACCTCTTATCTGACTTCCCCTTTTGCAGGAAATGGAACCTAAGTGGGACAAAATAGAGTAACTGTTAATGTGATTTTAAAGAGTGTGTTTCAATCTTTACCAAACTTTCTGTTGTGTTTTAGAGAGATTTTGGTGACATGTTTATTCTTTTTTACACTAGTGAGTATACATTTTTGTTTATGTTGCAGATGTATTACTATAAGAATACACTTTTTCATTCTGGTTCAACACTAGCAAAACTAATTTCATTGACTCAAAATGATGGTAAAATGTTTTTTTTTTTTTCATTTTTTCTACGTCCCCTCTCCTCTTGTGGATGATGTTATAGAGTGGACCCATACTGGACTCTTGTTCTCATTAAAGTTTAAGGCTCCTGTATGAGCTCTGTCCGCTGCAGGGTGGAGCAGCAGGGGCAGACGGCCGGTGGACAGGGCTGTCCTTGACTGTGTCTGCTGCATCAGAACCACTGGGGACTGCAGTACACTTCACATTCACTGTATATCATTTGTACTCTCTGACTTTATATTACTTTAAACATATTTCTATTATTATTGTTCATGCACCATATTCCCAAAGCAAGTTCTTAGTTTGTGAATTTTGACAATAGCAATAAAGTATTTTCTGATTCTGATATTGATAATCCTTGAAAAACAAAACTTACTGCAGACTGTACCACCAGCGTGTCACCATGGAGACAGGTATGTTTCATGCTTTAATGTGCAATACCATCTCTACCATCTCCAAGACGACAAGCAGGTGAACAACCCTCCTCTAGAAATGTTACATAGTGCACCTTTAAATTTTGGTAGCAACAGATCACATTTGTAACTTATGTTTACACTGTGTCCATGTGTCCCAATTGTTTTATATATATATATATATATATATATATATATATATATATATATATATATATATATATATATATATATATATATATATATATATATATATATATATATATATATATATATATATTTGCACTTATATCTGTATACTGCTGTTCTTTATGTAGTGCATGTCCAGAAACGACAAAAATGAGATCTATTTTTACAAGTGCAGCTCACATGTGTCAAACAGTCCCCACTGTATCCGCTGAAGTAATCTGTATGCAACAGTGTCCTCTGTGGGAGAATTAAAACAGCTAAATTCCATTTAGGAAGCACACAGGCAAAGGTGGAAACGATATTGGGTTTGTTGCAATACAATATATTAAATATGATTGGATTACCTTGGCTGAACCTGAACGGTTCAGAAACTCAATGCAAAGTGGTTTAAAAGTGTCAAATGGTAATGTCTTATATATCTTAAACAATATAAGTGTATACAGTGTCTCAGCACAGATGTATATGTTTGGAGGGTGTATAGTTGTATAATCATTATAGTTGTCTGCCAGGCTTCACACGACAACAGTTTTTAAATGCACCTTCCAGGGAAAAGACCAATAACTGAAGATTGTCTATTGTGTGTTGCAGATTACTGTGGGTCAGTCACAAATGCAGTTGTAGATAAACTGCTAATGCTGCCTCAGGATCCTGAAATGAGCAAAAAGAAGTTCACATTTCACCAAAGAAAATGTACTGACATAGAGCATATGCTGCAAAAATTATCCAACTTTAAGTCGTTTTCTAATTTTAAAATGAAACACCATCTGTGCTACTGTACCCAAAGCCAGCAGTCATGCAGCTGAGTGAAAAGCTCCATATGTGCATGTTGTGCAGGTGCAAAACCCAAACTGTTGTGAGATGAGAGTCTCCACTGTCACTTCACTGTCACTCTGATTTATTCTAAGTCTTCTTAGAAAAGTTGAACAAACACACTCAGGTCGGGTAAACCTATAGTATGAATGACCCTGAGCTGAACTGGGTTTCTTATTACCAATTCTACCTGAACAGAGTTATACTTTGAAAAAGGACACATTTGAGTGTGATGCTCCAGCCTTCAGTGTGTTTACTGATGCTGTTCTGTCGGCCTCAGCATCCAAACAGCCTCACATGGGTTAGCTCTCCTCAGTCAGCATCTTCAGAATCTGCTCCTTATGCACACTCCTGCTGACCATATCCAAAGATTCTTCATTAAAAATGACTATTGCAGGCAAGCACTTGTCCCACTGACACTGGAACTTTCTCAAGACACTTTTAATAACTACTGAAACCTTTTTCCATCCAGTATTTATGGGAAACGTGTTATTGATTTGTATTGCAGCAGACATGGGGTTAATTTTTCCAATAAACTATTAAAATACAGTTCCTCAACTCGAGCATTGGGCTACAGCTGGGTAATAAGAAGAAAATGTGCTTATATTTGAGGGCAGGCTCGCTAATGGCTACATAACAATAACTGAAAAACATCCCAAATGAAGTGAAGTAGTTGTACAGAAAAGCACACAATTGATAGGAAAAAATAAACCGAACAAACTATTTTCTTTTCGGAAAAATACAATCTGCTGCACTTGCATGAAATACATACAAAATAGGCACTGCACATATTGGATCACTTATTCAGATTTATTTTATTTTTTTTCAATCTGCCACAATTTGTAAAACTGTCAATTTTCTCGGCTTTGTAGTGCTCTTGATACGCTGCTGGGTATATATATTCTACCCACATTATATACGTTTTACACATACCTTCTGTCATTATTTTATTTCCTTCTTTGGCTCATTATTTGAAAAGAAATCTTCACAATTACAGACACACAAAAGCATTACGTTTTACAGAACACCAACTGAATGCGGGCTGCACAAACCGCGTTCATCGTATCCAATCTCTGAAGTCAAAGTCATGAAAAAACAGGCGCGAGTTCATCTCTGGCTAACTGTATGATCCATTACCGCCTTTGTGACAGTCCCATTCATTATAATTCTTTTTAAATGCGCTAATTACATGATCGCTTCTACTTCACTGGGGTCCCTCGCTGCCAATTCACAATCATGTCTTTTTCATTTATTCTCCATTCTCTGGTGTCACATGATTGTTTTATCTGTTTAGTGAGGGATTTAGGCCTGATCTGTGTGTGATGGACTATATGAGTGGACATAATGTATTTAACATTTAGCAGAAGAATTGATTCAGTATAGCATACATTGGGGCAAAAAAGTATTTATTCAGCCACCGATTGTGCAAGTTAAAAAGATGAGAGTGGCTTGTAATTTTCATCATAGTTTCACTTCAACTATGAGACAAAATGGGGGGAAAGAGTCCAGGAAATCACAGTGTAGGATTTTGAATTATTCATTGGTAACTCCCTCGATAAAATAAGTATTTGGTCGCCTACAAAAAAGCAAGATTTCTGGCTCTCACAGACCTGTAACTTCTTCTTTAAGGGGCTCCTCTGTCCTCCGCTCATTCCTTGTATTAATGGCGCCTGTTTGAACTTGTTATCAGTATAAAAGACACTTGTCCACAACCTCAAACAGTCAGACTCCAAACTCCACTATGGCCAAGACCAAAGAGCCGTCAAACAACACCAGAAACTAAATTGTAGATCTGCACCAGGCCCCGAAGACTCAATCTGTAATAGGTGAGCAGCTCGGTGTGAAGAAATCAACTGTGGGAGCAATTATTAGAACATGGAAGACATACAAGACACTGATAATTTCCCTTGATCTGTGGCTCCACGCAAGATCTCAGCCCGTGGGGTGAAAATGATCACAAGAACGGTGAGCAAAAACCACGGAACCACACGGGGGGGACCTAGTGAATGACCTGCAGAGAGCTGGGACCATCAATAACACACTACGCCGCCAGGGACTCAAATCCTGCAGTGCCAGACGTGTCCCCCTGCTTAAGCCAGGGCATGTCCAGGCCCATCTGAAGTTTGCTAGAGAACATTTGGATGATCCAGAAGAGGACTGGGAGAATGTCATATGGTCAGATAAAATCAAAATAGAACCTTTTGGTAAAAACTCAACTTGTCGTGTTTGGAGGAAAAAGAATGCTGAGTTGCATCCAAAGATCACCAGACCTACTGTGAAGCATGGGGGTGGAAACATCATGCTTTGGGGCTGTTTTTCTGTAAAGGAACCAGGATGACTGATGTGTGTAAAGGAAAGAATGAGTGGCGCCATGTATCATGAGATTTTGAGTGAAAACCTCCTTCCATCAGCAAAGGGCATTGAAAATGAAACGTGGCTCGGTCTTTCAGCATGAAAATGATCCCAAACACACCGCCCGGGCAATGAAGGAGTGGCTTTGTAAGAATCATTTCGAGGTCCTGGAGTGACCTAGCCAGTGTCCAGATCTCAACCCCATAGAAAATCTTTGGAGGGAGTTGAAAGTCCTTGTTGCCCCAAAACATCACTGCTCTGTAGGAGATGTGCAGGAGGAATGGGCCAAACTACCAGCAAAACCTGTGAAAACCTTCTGGAGACTTAAAGAAAATGTTTGACCTCTGACATTGCAAATAATATATAACAAAGTATTGAGATGAACTTTTATTATTGACCAAATACTTATTTTCCACCATAATTTGTAAATATTAATTTTCTTTAAAAATCAGACAATGTGATATTCTGGATTTTTTTTTTTTCTCATTCTGTCTCTCATTGTTGAAGTGAACCTATGATGAAAATTACAGGCCTCTCTCATATTTTTAAGTGTGAGAACTTGCACAATTGGTGGCTGACTAATTACCTTTTTGCCCCACTGTATATACAGGTTAAATGCCATTTGACTGTTTTCCAGTGCATAAAGTAAAAACCTTGTGTGTGATAAAACATGTCTGTACCCACAGGTAGATCTGGGTGGTAGAGAGGTGAGAGTGATTGTAAAATTATTGACTTAATGAATACAAAGCTGATTCTCAGATTATTAGCTACATGACCTCACTTAAACGGCTCGTAACTGATTTTGAACCATGAGTCAAGGACATGTTTTGTTTAAATGCTTAGCCCCGCCCACTTAGCCCTTCGTGCCGCTGTGATCTCACACCATGACACAAAACCAAGCTGTTTCCTTATAGTTCTCAAATCTCTGCCTACTTTTTTTTCCCTTGCTATTCTTGAAAACGCACCATAACATTTGATCATGTGTCTGTGATGGTGTCAAGCTGATGTTTTCCCATGATTCATTGCAACCGTGTGCTTCATTGGACAAAAAGGTGACCCTGTATTATTTATTACCCAAGAATATACAATGTAAAATTAATAGATTATACTTTAGAGATTTATGTGCATTTATCTTCTTTAGCTTCTTTAATTGACGACCCAAGCAACCACCTCGCTCCGGATTGGCTCTTTGGTTGCTACGATACTCCCGGTCGGAATTCCTAATATCGAACTTGGCTCTAATTTCACCCCCGCTAGCCAGGATAAGCTTCATTTGACTGGAGCCGAACGCTACGGGTAACGTCACACTCCCTTAGTCCACTTCTTTATACAGTCTGTGCTTCCATATTAGAAAACTGCGGTGCCTAATGGGAGCTGACGTTGCCGTAAACCTCATCACAACAAAGAGCCGGCACATCCGATGGAGTTTTTTGTTTAATTTGTACCAAAATGACTGCGCGACACTGCTAAATCCTGCGTGTATCATCGATTAAGAAAATAAAATTGGAGAAAACGGGGATTAATTAGCAATACTGCGTCTTGTAAATGTGTAAAGGAGACAGAATAGGTCAATTTCTTTCTTATTTTTTCGTAATATTGCTCATACAAGCCAATTTAAGGGCACCACAAGATGTAAAGGTAGCTATATAAATCACTTTTGTTTTACCGTTCCACTGTTGTATCTACTCCACTGTTAATCCAAACAACCCAACCGGGAAGCGCTTGATAATTTCACTCAATTCATCACACAACAGACCAGGTTTTTTCCCCTCCCAGAAGACGCAACCCTATTCTCTGCCTGCTCCTCATCTCTATATTTTCCTATTTCCACACCTCCGTATTCCCAATTGAAATGTCCCTACAGGCCTGTAAACGAAGCAGGAAATATGTATGAGTTTAAACTTGATCACTAATAAACATCCTCAAAATGGCACGTGACTGCGAACCCATGACAATAGAAAGAACGAGAGAGAAGCGTGATGGAGAGCGATAAAGGAAGGAGGGAAAAAAACCCGAGAATGAAATCAGTGAAGAGGAGAATTTCCATTAAATAATCATCAGGAAGAAAATAAGGCAATTTAGTGCTAGGACTGAAAATTTGCATTCACCTGCGCTACACAAAGAGCAGAGCAATGGAGCAGAAATAATCGTCATGTGGATACAGAGGTGTAAGTACAGGGGAAGAGAATACACTTCATAACTGTATAATTTATGATGTAAAAAAGGGAAAGTGACCTATATTAGAGACACTCGGGTAATAGGAACGGCGTGATGAGTTCATCTTTACAGGAAAAACATGTCTTTTTACCGTGAGTGCGACCGCCTCTCCGCAGATCTGACATGATACTTGGTCTAGTTTTGTCCGCTGCTTGTCTGTGGAGATACATAACTTTATAATGCCATATTGCGGAAGATTTTAAGCAGAGCAATAACATGGAGATGAGCAGGTGGTGGGCCTTCGAGAACCTGCTTGTTTCCATGGAGATAGATAAGTAAAAAGCCATACTGTGGAAGATTTTAAGCAGAGCAATAACATGGAAACAAGCAGGTGGTGGGCCTTCGAGAACCTGCTTGTCCCCATGGAGATAGACAAGTAAAATGCCGTACTGTGGAAGATTTTAAGCAGAGCAATAACATGGAGACAAGCAGGTGGTGGACCCTCAAGAACCTGCTTGTTTCCATGGAGATACACAAGTTAAATGCCGTACTGTGGAAGATTTTAAGCAGAGCAATAACATGGAGACAAGCAGGTGGTGGACCCTCAAGAACCTGCTTGTTTCCATGGAGATAGATAAGTAAAAAGCCATATTGTGGAAGATTTTAAGCAGAGCAATAACATGGAGATGAGCAGGTGATGGACCCTCTAGAACCTGCTTGTCTCCATGGAGATAGACAAGTAAAATGCCGTACTGTGGAAGATTTTAAGCAGAGCAAAAACATGGAGACGAGCAGGTGAGGGACCTTCGAGAACCTGCTTGTTTCCGTGGAAGATTCTAGGCAGAGTAAGAACATGGAGACAAGCAGGTGGTGGGCCTTCGAGAACCTGCTTGTTTCCATGGAGATAGATAAGTAAAAAGCCATATTGTGGAAGATTCTAGGTGGAGTAAAAACACGGAGATGAGCAGGTGATGGACCCTCTAGAACCTGCTTGTCTCCATGGAGATAGACAAGTAAAATGCCATACTGTGGAAGATTTTAAGCAGAGCAAAAACATGGAGACGAGCAGATGGTAACCTTCGAGAACCTGCTTGTTTCCATGGAGATACACAAGTTAAATGCCGTACTGTGGAAGATTCTAGGCGGAGTAATAACATGCAGACAAGCACGTAGTGGACCCTCCAGCAGAAAAGTAGCATAGTGAACTTTTAAACAAGAACAGTGTTTCTGGGATTATAATGTTCACTGATCACACAATAAAATGTTAAATAGAGATACTGGAACATACAGAAAAATGAAGCGTCAGTCAAGTTTGAGCTGAACTGTGACATAAGACCTCTAACCCAGATGCTTGGAGGGGTTCTCGGTTAACGTGGGCATTCATGGTGCAATCATTTATAAGAGAGGGACAGTTCATAGTGCACTCTTAAATACCTTGAACAGACGTATAAATTTTAAGTAAAAATATGACAGAAAATATATGGCACAATTTTCCACTGCGCTTCCTAGCTAATGCAGGGAATAAAGAAAGAAAATTAAAAAAACAAGAACAATTGGTGTAATAAAACGCAAGTCCCATGTCCTGTGGTTGTCCCAGTAACAGCAGATGGGTCAAACGCAGAGAAATGATTTAATATGTATTTACTCAATCAAATCTGTCCACTAATTCAGACTAAGAGATGTTAAACTAGACACTGAAATAGCCAGATAATTATTAATACTGAAACTAGAAGCCAACTAAAGCTAAATAAGATAGTAGCTCAGTTGATGTTGGTTCACTGTAGACCATTGTCCATCAGTCTCCTCCATGCCGTGTCTCCTGTACAGTACAGAATGTGTTCAGACAAATTAACATAAACGTTGGATCGCAGTGTGACTCTGAAGTGCTGTATGTTTGCAATTTGTTTTCTCCCCGACCAAACCCACAATGTCGATGAAACGTTCTGCACCGACAAAGACGCCTACGAAGGTTTGAACTTTGAGAGAGTTTAAACGAGAGAGAAATGTGAGAAAATGTTAACGCCTGTGTGAGAAAAGTGTATAAAGTGTGTGGTGAGGGGTTTTACAGCCAAAAACTTATAGAATAACTGTAAAAAATAAAGCTGATACTTCACATATTTTGCCTATTGTGGGTTATTTTTAGAAAGTAACCCCCGCGATAAACGAGAGAACACTGTACTGGTGTATAAATGTGTGTGGTTTCTTGATATAAAGTGCTTTGAAGGTGAAAAAGTGCTATATAATATGTGACCATTACTATTTAAACATGATTACTGCCAAAAACATAGGACAAAATCAGACCTTTCCTGACTCTAGTCTTATATTAGATCACAACAACATATTATTTTGCGCAAAAGATTATATTTACTGTTTTCTTTTTGCGATTATTGCAGTACCAAGGTCGTTATCATCCCATTTCCTAGATAGGTAAAAAGTTTGAATTATTATTATTGTGAGATTTGTGACAACGCCAAACCCGGGGCGGCCATTTGACCTTTCGCTATTTTACAGCGCTGATACCAAACTTTACACGTTCCACAAAAACAAAAGTTACTAATGCACTTTTTGAATAAATATGACTTAGCAGTTTTAATGAGGAGCACAGCCGCCTCACAGCTGGGGTCCCATCCACTGTATACAGCCTGCTCCGTCTGATCCGCTAAAGCTAATTAAGTGACTCTTCTTTTACTGCACTCTGCCTCTGCTGAGACAGTTCACGAGGGGCTGAAAACTCACTGAGAACAGACAGTACCCAGAAACTTTTGTGCCCTCGCCAACTTCGCTGACAATAACGAGATTCAGGAACGTTTGACAGGCACGAGGAGCAGGTTGGTATTTAAATCAACATGAAAAAGGCGCACTCTGTAACATTTCTGATGGGTGTGCTGCTTGCTAGTCTCCATGGTGATTTTGTTTCCGAAGAATGGCATAGAGGGGACGTTAAATCGACTCATTGTTTTTCCCTTATTATTGGATTATTCAAAATTTGATTCATTCAGGCACCGGACTGGTCGGTTATTAATGTCTATATCTTAGTTTGTGGACAAAAAACTATAAGAAGAAAATAAAACAGAATCATGAAGAGCAAGTTGTGTCAGGATTTGGGTTTTTTTGTGTGTTCTGTGCAGTTTCCTCCCCTCCCTTTTGTGTTTGAGCCTGGAGCTGGGCGGAAACTCTGGCACCACCTCCGCACACTATTCGCGCATCTGAGAAATTCATATTGTCCTGCGTCGGAGGCTTTGAATGGTCAGGAAAAAAAGCTATTTGCACCTACCCCTTATCTCCACCCACTTCTGTTTTACTTTAAAGAAAACATACGCAGAGGGTACAAAAACTCACAAGCCATATTTCAAAAAGAAAAACACATTAATGAAAATCCGCTGCTCGTAATGTTGAAACGAGAATATGAAGTCAGCAGACCCTTAATCAGATGCATTTGAACATTTGTAGTTTAGTTTGAAGTATAAATTGTGTTTTTTGTATGATATAGTTTAATGATACAAAAAAATAACATATTTTCTTTAAATATACAAAATGATATGACTAAAAGCAATGTATATGCATGTCTGTCCAAGAACATTTTATCTTTAAAGGCTAGTTATAAATGTTAACGTGCTGTACTGCGTTTTTAAAATAATTATATTTATTCAGCTACATGAAGCATAGACAATGAACTGAATAAGTGTCACAGATTTGGTAAATTAAATTTCACCCAAAAATGTGACTTATAGTCCAGCGCGACTTATATATGTTTTGTTTTTTTTCAGTATTATGCATTTTTATCTGGTGCGACTTATACTCCAGAGCAACTTATAGTCTGGAAAATATGGTACTATTTTCTATTTTCTATAAGTACATAAACATTTATTCAACTACATGAAGCATACACAATGAACTGAACACGTGTCTGATGTGTTAACGTAAGATATTAACAGTTAATCGGATAACTAAATCATCAAAAACAAGCTAACACGTTTACTCTGGATCTCACTCCAAATCACTAAGATATGAAGTTATATATTTTAATAATTTCACATATAAGTCACATCTGAGTATAAGTCGCACCCCTGGACAAACTATATAAAAAAGTGCGACTTATAGTTCAGAAAATACGTTAAGTAGTTGCAGTAGAAGTACCAAATCAACAGCATAAACCAAAAGTCAATTTAAATTAGCTGCTAAAACCAAAATTTGTAGGATTTTAACACAGATAGAAACTGCAAAATCTTTAGCGTTGCAGTAAAAGGAGAAGATGGAGGAGCAGAGGTGAGTATCTCCAGATCGGGTTTTTGGAGGAGCGGACAGGAGCAGCCTTGTGAGACTAAATGTGTTCTGGGCCCACACAGTGAACGCCCGGTGGAGCATGACATTCCTCTGTGGACCAACACTCCCTCACCGCTGTCTGAGGTGCCTTATGTCACTGTCAGCCTCCATCATGAGGCCCGGTGTAGAACCTGCGCTATGGGGTGTAGCAGGTGTAGTCAGGTCTGGGGCTACGTATAAACGGCTGTCTCTATTATTACTGAGTCTATGCTAAACCCTAACGCTCAGTGCTTAGAGGAGGAGTACAGGACCGGGACTGCCATCGGTCACAACTCGTAGAATTTTCAGCTGGATTGTTAAACCTATGAAGACTTTAAGATGTTTGAACGTTCTACTGTGAGAAATGGATTAGCAGCTTATCCAGTTATTCCATGGCTCTTTTATTTACTTCTTTACACTGTGGGTCATCTTGTACATGGTCAAAACATTTATAATTGATTAAACTTGCGTATAATTTGACGAGCTATAACATAAATGCACTTAACTAATACAGTAAATGCATCATCTATGTCACTTTTCTCCATTTTTCTGTCTTGATTCAAATTAAATACTGTGTTATATGTGAATGAATATCAAATCTATAAAGCAAAAAATTTCTTAGTAAGTGCCATGATAGAAATGACCATGTCTAAGTTTGATTGGTTACATCAGAAACTAAAGAGCCTATCAGGAGCGAGGCTGTTAAAGATACAACATCTCTCACGCTCGCACTGTTCGTTTGGCAGCTTAGCAACAAAGCTGTCAATCAACCTGTTGCTAACACAAGTCAGTTATTAATGTTCATATCTTAGTTTGTGGACAAAAAAACTATAAGAAGACAATAAAACAAAATCATGAAGAGCAAGTTGTGTCAGGATTTGTTTGTTTTTTGTGTGTTCTGTGCCGTTTTCCTCCCTCCCTTCTGTGTTTGAGTAGAAAAGGACTGAGGATCCAACGCTCTCGTCATCTACATGTCACGCTCCGGTTCACGTGCTCGTCTATCCACCGTGATTCCACTCCTTGGAACCCTCCTGCGCCTCCGTCTCCGACCCAGCTCTCCACGCCCGGTACGAACACCCCAGCCTCCGACCCTGCGACCCACGAACTGCTCCAGGACTTCTGTCAACAACAACGCTCCCGACTGTCTGTTTTGACGACCTTCATTCAATTTCCTATCTCTACAAATAAACTCTGTTCTGTTTTTCTCTTTGGTCCCCGTCCGTCTTTACGACAGGTTAATGCAAATATTTTAAGACAGTGGCAGTTAGAGCGAGACAGAGCTCAAAGGAACCACTTATCGCCACTGCTCGCTATCACGCTAACTGGCTAAATGCGCTTTTTAGTTACAATCATTTAACATATTTAGTTTGAAGCCTTGAATAATTCCATTTACACAGTAGAGCTTAATGCATAATGATATATTTAATTACAGTCTCACCTTCCTATCCCTCTCCGTATAAACCGTTATGTTATTGTATTCAGTGTACGTCTGGCTCGTGCACGTAGCTTGTATAACACCGCTTCCTTTTTGGGTGAGATTATTAGCCCTCTCCCATCTGAGACGCCCTGCCCCAGAAAAACAATGTGAAAAGGCCAGAGCGCATCTCCGCTGGGGTAAACAAGCCGCTAATTACAGCCATTGATTACGCACGCACCTGGGCCGCTTGTCCTGAGATAACTCCAGGGGGCGCTGCGGAGTCAAAGCTCTCGTAAGAGTTTGTGGTGATGCAATGTCTGCAAGAGCGAGAGGGGAGACAGCAGCTGGAGAGAGCAGGAAGTGTGTTACTCAAATGCACTTTGATCAGAAAACTAGTCGTTCTCCCACGGTAAGTAGAAGAGCAGCAGTTATGAGTGCAAATGTATAACACCAAGTCTGTGTCCCGGTGGAGATATGGAAAACAGTGAAAAGGCTTTTAAAAAATAACACATGATTTGATAAGACGTTTTGGTATTATATTTTATTCATGACAACTACATAAGCTGCTGCCCTAGTGAGCTGAAAAAAAAAAAAAAAAGCATTGGAAAAAATGAAAAAAATGCCAAAAAGTGGATTCTGTCAAAACAAAATTGAAATGTATTCATGGGTTTCAGCTTCAGATTCGCAAACTCAACATTTTGAGGACCCAATTCAAAAGATATAAGATTATCGCTATGGCAACCGTCATCATTATTTTATAATTCTGAACTCCAGGGATAGATTGTGTTCACACGTGACATGGCAACATTGCATAACATGATTAGATTTGTTTTTCTGGTTTATGGTTATGCATCATTAAAATACTCCATTAAAATGTATATACAAATGGACTTAGCTAACCTGCTAGCCGCCGCGTTTCAAGTCGGAAGTGATCGTGGGTGCACTTCGGCTTCATCGACCCCAGTTCACTTTACATTAGAAAACTATCACCCCTCTCTCTGAAAATCTCTCTGTAAATGCTGCTGTCAGACTCGTCACTTTAGTCTCAAGATATTAAAAATGTTCATATTAACCCGCTCTACATGATCGTGGTATTTTTATTTCGCTGCTGTGTCCGTAACTCGAGATATGAACATTAATAAGAACCGAATCAGGCGCCTTCTTTCCTCGAGGTTACTCCCGCTAGCGTTAGCAACAGGTTTGATTGACAGCGTTGCTAAGTGCCCGCTCCCTGCTAAACCAGTGGTGCAGACGGGAAGGGGCGTTACCTTCAACAGCCTCGCTCCAGATTGGCTCTTTGGTTGCTATGATACTCCAAATTCGTCCTTATAACTTCATTTCTGGCTCTATCCACATGAAATAAAAACAAACTAAGGTGAAATGATGTTGTTTTTCCCCCCTAATATATATATGAGCACAAATATATACAGCACTGCAAACTTTTGGCTTTCTCTCAGTGAGCGTCTTCATGACATCTCCTGAACTCAGTCAAAAAATGTGTGAACTGCGGATAAAAGCAAATGTGCTATTTTTAAAAATCTAAAATAAGCTTTGACTTTTTTTTTAGTTTATTTTTGTTTGCTACGTATTCACAGGTTTGATGTGAGAATCTACAATGCAAATAATCACGGAAATAAAGAAGAAAAATAAACGAGCGCGCAGACGTTTGACTGGTGGCGTAGTTCAAAGTTAAAGCTGCGTTATGTAACTTCTGCCGTAAGGAGGGGTCAGCTATCTGCTCTAATCCGTGGACATGTTATAGCTTTGCATGTAACGTAAGCGTATTTATCCTGCTTTTATTCAAATACGGGTGTTTTTGTTGCTGAAAAACGCAACGAAACGCGTGGAAGTGGGTCGCCTGTCCACGGATCTGACTTTGCAACTTGGCCTGACAGCATCGCCCGTTCAGGAACAAAAACGGTCTGCGGCGAAACACTCTTATTTTACCAAAAGCAGAGTTTGCGGGTCAAAACGTGTGACAGTTTTCGCTTTAATAGACAGAAAGTGAAATCCTGCAGGCTCCGTGTGGGCACATTGTTTTTCTCATGTCAATCATCGCCTGCCTGTGTTGTGTTAGCCACCTATAGGAAAGTAATTTACTCACCGCTGTATAGGGAACATCACAGCAGGCAGCGGGGGGAGATTACCCACAATGCAACACAGTCATATCCACATAAATGAGTAGAAAAAACAACAACGATTTTCCACTGTTTTCCACAAAGTCAAAGATGTTGTGAGGTTTGTTCTAATTACGATTCAGAAAAGGTTTGCAGTCTCTTCCACTAAATCACCCAGGCCTGCCGTACTGTTACTGTATCATCCGCAGCTGCAGGATAAAGGCGAGCTACGAGAAAAATATAGAAATACGCAGAGGTATTGCAGGCATATGTCAATACGCAAGTCCAATTAATGTGACAGGAAAACTGTTCTGCATTTAAAGCACCTGAATCCGACACACAGGCTAGCTCAGTTTACATCTGGGTGTTTCTTGTAAAGGGTTATACTTGTCTTTTTGCGTTTTAATTTGGTTGACATTATAGTTGCAGTCAAAACAAAACCTTACAATGACTAATAGTAATGATTTTTTGACAGAGGGCAGTAGTTGGTAGAGTGTTTGCCGTCTATTTCCGTGAAGGTTTGAATCCAGCTCTGACAGTCAGCTTTATTTTTTTACAGTTATTCTATATGTTTTTGTCTGTAAAACCCCTCACCACACACTTTATACACTTTTCTCACACCAGCGTTAACATTTTCTCACATTTCTCTCTCGTTTAAACTCTCTCAAAGTTCAAACCTTCGTTGGCGTCTTTGTAGGTGCAGAACGTTTCATCGACATTGTGGGTTTTGTCGGGGAGAAAACAAATTGCAAACGTACAGCACTTCAGAGTCACACTGCGATCCAACGTTTATGTAAATTTGCCTGAACACATTCTGTACTGTACAGGAGACACGGCACGGAGGAGACTGATGGACAATGGTCTACAGTCCAACAGCCAATCAGGACAAAGAACACGACGCACGATCATACACTGTAAAAAAAAAACAGGCAAAATTACACTAAAATAATCCGATATAGTGAGGGACAAATGCATTATGTTTGTTAGACTTGCACTTAGTCAAATGAACAACTTAATAACCAAATATTGCAATAGTTTAAATAGCATTTTGTTCATTTTGTTACTTAAAATCATCCCTTTTGTGTCTCATCATGATGCCACAAGCAAAACATTTAGACTTATCAGGTCGGGGCTGTTGTGTTGGCTAACGGTGGTGTGGAGCAAGTAAGTCAGTTTTTAGTTTTATGATTATTGTCTTACTTCGTGTAAATAATGATTGATTGTAATGTTTGGATTAAAGAAGCTAAAAGAGTCAGATGACGGTCAGTGCACGCCCAGAGCCTTTAGTCATAACTGGTTGAATACTAAAGTACTAAAGTAAATACCGTTGCTACTACTACTGTTGTGTTTTAATCTTATCGTAGCCTGGATTCAATTGACTCGTGTTTTTTCCGCTACGGCAGAAGGCCACTGCTGTGTCGGAGTTTCCTCTAATTTCTCCCTCACTGATATTCGATTTTATGGTTATTGTTACATTTGTACTTGCTGTAGTTGTGTAGTTGCTTATTTATAACTTAGCGTATGACACTTTAGATCTTGCTGGCTCCTGGGACACAGTGCACTTCATCTAAAACTCACTTTAGTCCAGTTACACCTAAGCGTTTATACATTAAAGACCAGCTACAGCACTTTAAATTGTATTTTACACAACACTAGCACTTTGGTCTACTGGATTTAACGTGTTTTGGTTTGATTAACGTTTGGTTTTGCATTACAAATTTTGTTTTTGTTGTAATTTACTTTAATAAAATTCAGTTAAATTCCATATTTCAGTACTGTGTTGTTGTGTTGCCAGTTCATTTTATTTTTGTCAAAGTCAGTCAATATCTATATAAAAAAAAAAGTAAAATAGAAAAGCCTTTTATCACGATTGTCTAAATAAACTTTGTACATTACCAATATACAGTTGAAACCAGAACTTTACATACACTATATAAAGACACATACGCATTTTTTTTTCCCTCACTGTCGCACATGAAATCAGACTAAACTCTTTTTTAGGTCAATTAGGATTACCAAAATTATTTCTATTTGCTAAATGCCAGAATAATGAGAGAAGGATTTTTTTTTTAGCAAGTTTTCACTCCTTTTTTCAAAGCGTATGTGTCTTTTGTATATGTCATGTATGTAAACTTCTGGTTTTGACAGTTTGCTGCCTTTGTCCTTTGTTGTTATTTATATGAAGGGGGTCTAAGCCTCTCCTGGTTACGTGGTGAATATTTTTTCCGTGTCCATCCAGAACGACACGCTTTGACAAAACTTTACAAAGATGCGTGGGTCTGGAACTATATCCTGTTTCTCCAATTTGGGCATAACTCACGGGCGGATTAACTAATCAAATAGATGGTCAGTTCATGTCAAAACCAACATGCTGACTTAAGAGTAAATATAACGATGCACTAACCTCTTAACCTCTTTGGGAATGACTGTTCAGGCAAGTGAATATCTACAGTAAATTGAGCCAAAACTCTCCTAATTCATATGTGCAAAACAATAAAGGGTTTTTTTTTTTTTTTTTAAGATGAATAAAATCCAATCATTATCCTCTGAGCAGCATATAGTCTGACCAGCTCCACTTTTCTATTCTTTCGTGCACGGGCCGTCCCGGTGGAGTGAACCATTTAACTCACACACACAGGCTCACGGGGAGCAGTATCGACCCCTCTCAAGCACTTGTATTCACTCCATTGATTCTGCGATTGGCTGCTGGTCCATGAGCACCAGGGAGTTCGGTTACACAGCCCAGATCAACTCCATCGACAAATATATAAATATAAAGACAAACACGTGTAATATTAGATCACGCTATGTACATGATACCATATATGTGATCATAGAAGGCCCACAGCAATAGAGTCTGCTGTAAATGTAAACAGATCTACATGTTTACTTAAAGGCGCTGTACTTAAGTCTGAAAAACAGTGCACTTTCTGGTTAACAAGATAAACACTTTGTAATTAGATATAATCTAGTATACAATGTGTACTATGTTTTCTCCACTACACGGGCAGCCACTTCATTAGCAATTATATTTGTTGAGTCCAATAACCACAAAAAATTGTGCAAAAAATTCAGATATTTTTTCCCAGGGCAGCCCTAGTCTTTAGGGGGCCCGAGGCAGAATTTGCCATTGGGGCCCTCACCACTTCAGTGCCACATATTCATATTTGACAAAATATGAACAATTCTAGAGGTTCACAACAGACTCACAACAGCAATAGCCACAAGTATAACAGACATCAGTGCGGTGCTTGTGTTTACAGTAGCATCATGCTAACGATGCTAAGTGGCTCTGGTGATTATTTGTTTGTGCAGCGACTGAACAGAGCGAAGTCAGAGCTTTAAAAAGAGGTCAAGCATGTCCTTTTTGGTCACAGTGTGGCCGTGGGAAAAGTAACACAACACTGTTATGCTAACAGTTAGCTCCTTAGCAGTTAGCGTGTTAGCAGTTAGCTCAGAGGCAGTCTGCAAAGACAAAGTGTAAATATTAAAGCCTGGTGTTTATCTAAATAAATTATATTGGAATTAATGTTGCTTTAACTTCACTTACATCATCATTTTTAGAGACAAAAGGACGAGCCACAGCCAAAAACAGACAGTGTAATAAACAGACTCACCTGCTGTCCTCTGTGTCCTCTGTCCTCTGTGTCCTCCTGTCCTCTGTGTCCTCCTGTCCTCTGTGTCCTCTGTGTCCTGTCTGCAGAATGATCCTCGTCCAGCTTCACTCTTTTGTCCTGCAGGTCTCATGGTGTAAAGTGGGACATATTTCGAGTCTTTTCCCTGAATAGTTCTTCTTTCCCCAAAACCATTTTCCTCTGGACTCTTCATGCTTTGTCCTGTACTTTAGATAAACTGAACTTCACTAACTTCTTATCCTGTAAAACTCATTCAAATGTCCCTCTGCTGCCTCAGAGCTCCCAGAGTGCACCTGGAGGGGAGGGGTCCACCGGTGTAAACATGTATCTGCCCACACCACCACTCAAAAACAAATGTAGGCAGGACATATTTAGCTACTGGAAATAAAACACGTCTGATCATTTTACAGTGATATGTAGACGAGTATAAACACCTGAGCACCGTTTAGTTTTCAGAAAAAAACTTTCAAATCCTTATTTTCAGTATAAATGTATGTGCTCTTGGGGGCCCTCTGGTGGCCTTGGGGCCCTAAGCAGCTGCTTAGTCTGATTATAGATGGGCCGGCCCTGCTTTTGCCAACCTGTTTGATGAAAAAAGTGGCGATATTTCACTAATGAAACTTAATGACAAATAGAATTTAACCATTGGCATTGGTACTGAATAACACACTTTACTGCTCTGTTGAATATTCTATGGCTTGAATATCAGTTCTAAACAACTTTTATTTTTCTTTCAGATTTAAGCTCCTCATTATTTAAACAATTTGACGGATGTGGTGCTGTCACTTTTCATTTATGGTATTTTTATATAGCTCTTCTCCACCTTCAAGGCACCACTCATCCATTCACACACACACATTCACACACACATTCACACACACACCCCCACACACACATTCACACACACACCCCCACACACACACATTCACACACACATTCACACACCAGTGTACACAGAAACTGGGGGCAAAGTGGGTTAAGTGTCTTGTCCAAGAACACGACAGGATTCATCTGTGGGAGCTGAAATCGCATCGCCAACCTGTGAGTCACTGGATCTGACTGACGATGTTCACGTCGAGAGCGGGATTGGAACCGCCAACCTTCGGATCAGTGGACAAACCCTGCACCAACTGAGCTACTGACACATTTATTACAGCACACGTTGAACAAAGCAGGACGTCTATTCTAAACTATAAACAAAACCTGTCTCCTATACGGTTTGATAATTCCCTACGAAGCAGTTAACTTCCTTCACAGCGTGGCTTTTGTTCTCCTCTGAAGCTTTGTCCTCGGGTCTAACTGAATAAAACCAGAATCGGGCCCACACAATCTCACTCTCCTCCTGGTCATCTTATTACCAAAGCCAAATGAACCACGGCACGTAGCTTCAGAGCGCACATATTACACCACTGTATCTGTCTCGCCTCACAAAATGCTCCATCACATAATTGAAAAGCTTGTCTCTTAGCAACGCACTCTCCATATAACCGCGAGCATATGGCCTGAACATGTTACATATACGACGCTCGGTTCGTCGGTGGGTTTGCGTTGTTTTCCCCTCAGTGCTGTCCCATAGGCTGGTGCATGGCTGTAGAAAACATGTGGTTATAATGGGGCGTGAGGAGCTTTGGGGAGCGGCTCGGTGCCAAATGAGAGAATCAGTGTAAATGCAAACAACAGATGCAGTGTTTAGCCAGAGGTGCGGCTGCTGCTGCTGCTCAATTTATTTGTGTAACATCATATTATGTTCCAGCGTGGGTTTATTGAGAGATAAGATGGTTGTCATACTTGTTTTCCCCAAATTTCATTAAAAACAGCGTGCAGTGAGTAAGAAGATGAAGACTTTATAATATCTGTAGTAGAACATGTGTGTCAAACTCAAGGTCCGGGGGACAAATGCGGCCCGCCACGTCATTTTATGTGGCCCGCGAGACGGTAAATTAAAAGACATGACATTTTAAAATAAATCCATGCTGCTTTAATATGTGCATCGGCCATAAACTAATGAGAAATATTTGCAAATAATGATCCCAAAATGTTCAGGAAGATGATAATCGTAGACACGGAGGGCAGTTTTAAGAAAGGTGAAGGTGAATACAAGTTTGTGCTTCAAGGAGAAAAACCTGTATGTTTTTTTGTGTTATGAGGCGGGGTCGATTGTGAAAAAGTACGATCTACGTCGGCATTTTGACTCCAAACACGGAGCCAAGTGTGCAAAAGTTAGCCTTCAAGAAAAACAACAAATTGCCCAATAATTAAAAGGCTGTTTTTGAAGCAGTGCTGAAGGTTTTTGAGCAGGTGTGCCCCGATACACACTTTTAAAAATGTCTGTGTAACTGTGTATCCCCTGATAAACTGACATGTAATATTTGCATTTGAGTTATTTAACAAGTTAATAAGTAGTTCAATTTATTTTACATAACATTCGGTTACATTTAATGATATTTACACTGCCGCACAGTCACATCTGGCTCTTGATGGCGGCCATTTTGCTCATGTGGCCCTCAGGGAAAATGAGTTTGACGCCTCTGCAGTAGAATATCTGCAATAAACTGGTATTAGTATTTTATTTTATTTTTAAACATCTTTTTTTTAACTTTATGCATGCTCTTATTTGTACTTATTCACTGTTTTTATGTTGCACTTTATCACCAAAGAGAGTTCCTAGTTGACGATAGCAATAAAAAGTCTTATTTTGAAGACAGTAGCTCAGTTGGTTGTGTTTGTCTGAAAGCTGGTGGTTCAAATCCCGCTCTCGACGTAAACATCTTTGGTTGAGGGGATAGAACCGCCGACCCGCAGGTTGGTGGTGCCGGTCCAGTTGTTGCAAGACACTTAACCCACCTCTTCCCGAGTGTCTGCGTATACCGATGTGTGAATGTCCTTGATTTAAAGCGCTTTGAGTGTCTTGAAAGTGGAAAAGCGCTATATAAATTAGTGACCATTTACCAAAGACAATTCAAAACAACTGAGCTTATAAAGTGGTCCCTCGTTTATCGCGGGGTTTACGTTCTAAAAATAACCCGCAATAGGTAAAATCCTCGAAGAATCAGCTTTATTTTTTGCAATTATTCTATATGTTTTTTGCTGTAAAACCCCTCACCACACACTTTATACACTTTTCTCACACAGGCGTTAACATTTTCTCACATTTCTCTCTCGTTTAAACTCTCTTAAAGTTCAGAAAACCTTCGTAGGCGTCTTTGTCGGTGCAGAACGTTTCATCGACATTGTGGGTTTTGTCTTGACGTAAACGTATCCTTTAAAAAAAAAAAAAACACATATCAGAATTACGTAACAGTTTAAAATCAAACTTATCATTTTATCACAGAAAAAAAATATTGTATCCCATTGAAAGATAGAAAAGAAACTGTTCAAACAGCCTTTCGTTCTGTACTGGATTATGGAGATATAATCTACACGCAGACGTCAGCCGCTGCTTTGAAACCTTTAGACTCACTCTTTCACTCAGCGCTTCGTTTCATAACAGGAGATGAATTTAAAACCCATCACTGTACTCTCTATGAAAAAGCAGGTTGGCCATCACTATCTGGCAGAAGAGAAACAGCACTGTATGAAATGTATTTATAAGAGACTGCTTGATAAACTGCCAGAATATCTCACTTGCTGGTGGCCGTTCCAGTAAGTGAGATAGGAAAAATGGACTTTTGGCTGTTTGACTTCGCAAAAATGGAATATATTTCACACACAAGCAAAATTGGAGACTTTGGTGCCACAAATACAATTGAATAATCTAAGGACAAGCATTTATACTCACACCTGTGCCTGTTTTCAATGTTTTAAATGGACTTGTGTAATGAGTACAGGGCCGGTCCTACTCAATAAGTGGACTGAGTGGCTGCGTAGGGCCCCAAGGCTACCAGAGGCCCCCAAAGAGTGCTGAGAAATGTTGCATTGCACTTACCCGACTGGATAACATTAAAATTGATCAAAAAACTGGATAAAAATGGGGAAGACTGATCATGTTCTCTACAGGTGATCTTAGCCCCTACAGTTTTATTTTCATCACGTTAGTATTTCTGTTGGATGTTGGTAATAAAAACAGTTAGTGGACATGAGTTCAGCTATACTCATGTCCACTAACTGTTTTTGTGTAACTGTTTTGTGCCAGATGTGTTGGTGTTGCTGCAGTTGGTCCGCTCGAGGTTCAGCAGAATGAGGTCAGCTGACACCTGAATATACTGAATGACCAGGTTATTCCAAAAAGACAAGGCCAGGATTCATCGGGCTCAAATTGTGAAAGAGTGATTCAGGGAGCATGAACACAGAGAGAGACAGAGAAGAAGAGAGAGAAAGGGAGGCTGAGAGGGGGAGGGGAGAGAGAAAGAGAAGCGGAGAGAGAGACAGAGAGAGAGGGAGAGAGAGAAAGCAGAGAGAGGGAGAAACAGAGGCAGAGAGAGAGATGCACAGAGAGAGACAAAGAGAGAGAGGGAGGCAGAGCGAGAAAGAGAAGCAGAGAGAGGGAGAAAGCAGAGAGAGAGGGAGAAACAGAGGCAGAGAGAGAGATGCACAGAGAGAGAGACAAAGAGAGAGAGAAAGCAGAGAGAGAGATGCACAGAGAGAGAGAAAGAGGGAGAGGGAGGGAGAGAAATAGAAGCAGAGAGGGAGGCAGAGCGAGAAAGAGAAGCAGAGAGAGGGAGAAAGCAGAGAGAGAGGGAGAAACAGAGGCAGAGAGAGAGAGATGCACAGAGAGAGAGAGACAGAGAGAGAAAGAGAGAGAGAAAGAGGGAGAGGGAGGTAGAGCGAGAAAGAGAAGCAGAGAGAGAGAGAGAGACAAAGAGCGAGATGCACACAGAGAGAGGAAGAGAGAGAGAGGGAGACAGAGAAATAGAAGCAGAGAGAGGGAGAAGCAGAAAGAGAGAGACAGATACATCATTTTCACACATGGATTGTCCACCACAGAGTCCAGACCTTAACCCCATTGAGAATCTTTGGGATGAGCTGGAGAAGCTTTGAGCAGCGTCAGACTCGACCATCATCAATGCAACATCTTGGTGGAAAATTAATGCAACACTGGATGGAAATAAATGTTGTGATGTTGCAGAAGTGAAAGCAAAACAATGACACAGCGAATGTGACGTAATCAAAGTTAAAGGCGGAACAACCAAATATTAGAGTGACCTTTTTTTCTTTGGCCAGGCAGTGTATTTTGTTGTTCTACAGATACTGATGTCCAAAATCTTCCAAAACTTTCTTTAGGTGAATATATCTAAAAAAAAAAAAAACATTATTCAATTACTATTCAGTTTCATACCTCCAGGAGTCCTCGTATCTCAGCTGGCAAATACTGAATATATATATTTTAAACGTTAATTTTAGAACCTCTTATTTATATGTTACAATTTATTAACTCTATTTGAGCTGCATTTAACTAGGCTGCAGCTAGGGCCCCATGTGGAGACAGGATCATGCTGAGGAGTACCTAGTTTGAGGATTGAGAAAAGCAGAACGGATAAAAACAAAACAAAAAAACCCAAACATCTAGAGGATTTATTACATTACATTTGAATAACTACCCACTTCAACCCAAACGTTTTATTGGTATCATCAGGACAATGTATTTTATCTTTTTTTTTTAAGCAGAAATACTCTCATTGTCACTTTATGTCGCCGCCCCACTCAGCCGTAACAGTTGGTCATAAAACTCCAACGTTTACAGCCCGTTTCCTTATGCAGAATTGAAAATAGTGCGACATTCCTAGCGCAAATAATCGTGATAATCATATTTTTTGTTTAAACTTCGCCGACAAATCTGCAGTATGCGAGCGTCGCCTTGTATTGAATGTCAGCCTCTTACATTTATATGCATTACTGCTCCCCGGGCCAGCTGTATTGACATTACACTATTTGTCTGGGAGTGTTTAGAAATCCAGTCTGGCATCGGGGCTGGCTCTCCGTATTCTCCTGCCGTTTAGTCTTGCCAAGTGGAATTACTTTACCGTTTTCGCTTTGAGCTGCAGGTTTTCCACTTCTCCTAAACTCAGGTGTGTCATCCGGCTCAAACGCCTCCGAGCCTCCCTCACGCTAACCGATGCCCCCTACGCCCTGCCTCCAGTAATGCAGCCTGACCAGCCAGCTGTGGGGTAATTAATTTCTCATTAGCGTTGGCAATAAGGACTATCTCACAATCGAGCTTGGCCCATCTATGCGTCATTATAACCCCCCCTCTAGCCTTCTCCCACAATGCTTTGCCAGAGGGAAGCGTTCACATCTTTAAAACAAACGTAAACAAATAACAATTAGTTTCCCGTTGGTGCGGAGAATTGGAGGCTAATCTAGTGGAGAATACCCCTCACTGAGCAATGGGCAACAGACACGTTATCTCGAGGTGGTGCTCACAAAATGGCTACGCTGGAGGTGAAAGTCAAAAAATGCATCGCGCCGCAAATTTTCAAGAGGAAATTTAAGCTTTTAAACTCTCCCGTGGCAGCGTCCAGTCTATGGAACAGCGCCCTCTGCCTGTCAGATCCTCACAGTCTGTAACGCGGTTGAAAACTGACCTCTTCTCCCTGGCATTTAATACAAGTTAGACCGGATATATTGATGTTTTATTGGTGTTTTAGTGTTTTTTTGCGTATGTATTGTGTCATTTTTGCTTGTTTTTTGTAGACTTTTTATGTGAACCACTTAAGGCAGGTGAAGTTGTGTTTAAACGTGCCGTGTCTCCTGTACAGTACAGAATGTGTTCAGACAAATTTACATAAACGTTGGATCGCAGTGTGACTCTGAAGTGCTGTACGTTTGCAATTTGTTTTCTCCCCGACAAAACCCACAATGTCGATGAAACGTTCTGCACCGACAAAGACGAAGGTTTGAACTTTGAGAGAGTTTAAACGAGAGAGAAATGTGAGAAAATGTTAATGCCTGTGTGAGAAAAGTGTATAAAGTGTGTGGTGAGGGGTTTTACAGCAAAAAACACATAAAATAATTGTAAAAAATAAAGGTTTTAGAACGTGATCCCCGCGATAAACGAGGGATCACTGTAAATAAAATGGATTTGAACTGAAGTAGTCGTAGTATTTATTTCCTCACTGTAAACTCATGTCTCTTCAAATGATTAAAGTGAATTTAACAAATACAGTATTAGTTTTTATCTCAAAATTCACTGTGTTATATTAGACTTTTAACAGCTTGATTATGATGTGGAGCATAATTCACATTATTTATTTGGAAACGCCGTGTTTTCTGAGTACTTGGTGAAATACCCGATGTGGCAGCAGCAGCTTTGAAGCTTGAAAGCATATAATCTTGTTCATCCCATAATCTCTAATGCAGCAGACTTTTCTCACTGTGCAGTCCCCATCTCCTGCATCTTTTATCTGCCTCCTGCCCCTCAAAATTATCCACGGCACTCCTCTCTCTCTCTGTACTTTTTCATCCCTTCACTCGCTTTCCCTCTTCCTCTCTTTTCTCTCTCTCCCTCCAGCCTCTTCTCTGTACTTCTCCGTCTTTCCTTTTCTCTCTTCTCCCACTCTCCCTTTTCCTGCCTTCCTCTTCCTCTCTTCTCTGTCTTTCTCTCTCTCTGTGTCTACCCCCTCACCTCTCTCTGTTCCTCTCTATCCTCCCTGTCTTTCTCCCCTCTCTTGCTTTCCTGCGCTCTCTCACTCTCTCTTTCTCTCCTCTCTGTCTTTCTCACCTCCATCTCTCCTGCACTCTCTTGTTCTCTACATCTCTCTTGTTCTCATTCCTCTCTCCTGCACTCTCCTTTTCTCTCTCCATCTTTCCTGCACACTCTTTCTCTCTCTTTCCATTTCTCCTGCACTCTCTCTCTTGTTCTCTAGCTCCTGCACTCTCTCCATCTTTCCTGCACTCTCTTTCTCTCTCCTCATCTCGCCTGCACTCTCTCTCTTGTTCTCTTCCTCTCTCATTCTCTCCATCTCTCTTGTTCTTTCCCACTCTCATTCTCTCCATCTCTCTTTCTCTCTTGTTTTCTCCATCTCTCCTACACTACCTCTCTCTTGTTCTTTTCCTCTCTCTTGTTCTCTCCATCTCTCCTGCATTCTCTCTCTTGTTGTCTTCCTCTCTCTTGTTCTCTCCATCTCTCTTTCTCTCCATCTCTCCTGCATTCTCTCTCTCTTGTTCTCTTCCTCTCTCATTCTCTCCATCTCTCTTGTTCTTTCCCACTCTCATTCTCTCCATCTCTCTCTTACTCTCTCTTGTTCTCTCCATCTCTCTTTCTCTCCATCTCTCCTGCACTCTCTCTCTTGTTGTCTTCCTCTCTCTTGTTCTCTCCATCTCTATCTTGTTCTTTCCCTCTCTCATTCTCTCCATCTCTCCTGCACTCTCTCTCTCTTGTTCTCTCTTCATCTCTCCTGCACTCTCACTCTCTCTTGTTCTTCCTCTCTCTCATTCTCTCCATCCCTCTCTCACTCTCTTCCGCTGAAGTGTGACAGAACTCTTCCTCTCTCTTGTTCTTTCCTTCTTTCTCTCTCTCACTCTCTTCCTCTTTGATCACTTTTGGCTGCAGGTGCATCTGTTCTTTCTGTGGAGGTTCAGATCTGGTCGACTTGTTAATGTTGAACTGCAAAGATCCAGATGTTTTTTATCTTCAGCCCAAACTCACGAGATTCTTCTGTGAATATTAAATCAGGTCCAGTTCTTATTTCTGTGAATATTAAATCAGGTACAGTTCTTATTTCTGTGAATCAGGTCCAGTTCTTATTTCTGTGAATATTAAATCAGGTCCAGTTCTTATTTCTGTGAATCAGGTCCAGTTCTTATTTCTGTGAATATTAAATCAGGTCCAGTTCTTATTTCTGTGAATCAGGTCCAGTTCTTATTTCTGTGAATATTAAATCAGGTCGAGTTCTTATTTCTGTGAATATTAAATCAGGTCGAGTTCTTATTTCTGTGAATATTAAATCAGGTCCAGTTCTTATTTCTGTGAATCAGGTCCAGTTCTTATTTCTGTGAATATTAAATCAGGTCGAGTTCTTATTTCTGTGAATATTAAATCAGGTCCAGTTCTTATTTCTGTGAATATTAAATCAGGTCGAGTTCTTATTTCTGTGAATATTAAATCAGGTCCAGTTCTTATTTCTGTGAATCAGGTCCAGTTCTTATTTCTGTGAATATTAAATCAGGTCCAGTTCTTATTTCTGTGAATCAGGTCCAGTTCTTATTTCTGTGAATATTAAATCAGGTCGAGTTCTTATTTCTGTGAATCAGGTCCAGTTCTTATTTCTGTGAATATTAAATCAGGTCCAGTTCTTATTTCTGTGAATATTAAATCAGGTCCAGTTCTTATTTCTGTGAATATTAAATCAGGTCCAGTTCTTATTTTTGTGAATATTAAATCAGGTCCAGTTCTTATTTGACCTTGAAAAGTCCATTTTGTTCCACATTTATCGTCTAAAATGACACGTCCTTGTATAATTCACACTCTAAAACTGATTAAGTGTATTGTGAAAGGAAAAATCAGCAGAATCATCAGGAAAAGTTTAAACGTAACCTGAACTTGACTTTACAGTTTGGTACAAGTGCAGAGTATTTTATTCACTCCCAGAGTTTACTTTTGAATTACCATATTGTTTGATTTAAAGTCGAACTAAACACTAAATCAAAATGTCGCTACTAAACTGCGTGTGTGGCGTTTTAATCGTATAATGTTCTGTTCCCAGTCCTTTTCTTTTGGCAATTATAGTACAAACTAGGTACATTTGCAGCTTTCTGGTCAAAAACTGAGTGTGTGCTGCCTCCCGAGGTCGCTGCAATTTCAAGTACTACATGACATCACGCAGCACCGCCATGATTTCAGTTGTGTGATCATTGGTAACTTTATAAATATCCATCTTATAGAGCACATTGTCCATCCATCCATCCATTTTCTTCCGCTTATCCGGGGCCGGGTCGCGGGGGCGTCGGTCTACGCGGGGACTCCCAGACTTCCATCATCCCAGACACTTCCTCCAGCTCCTCAGTTGGGACCCCGAGGCGCTCGTTCCCGGGCGATCTCGTCCTTTTCGGTCATTACCCAGAGCTCGTGACCGTAGGTGAAGGTAGGAACGTAGATTGACGGGTAAATCGAGAGCTTCGCCTTTCGACTCAGCTTCTTCTTCGCGACGATACAGCGACGATTCAGGACAGACGCTGCACCGATCCACCCGTCAATCTCACGCTCCATCCTTCCCTCGCTCGTGAACAAGACCCCGAGATACTAGAGCACGTTGTTTTTTTTTTTGTTCAAGCTCGAGTTTAACCGCAGTGGGTTGTTCCGGTAAATAAACCAAGCTCACATTTATATCGCTAAAGATGATTACTGGTTTATTGTTGCTTAAAATCTCAAATATTTCCCTTAAACAAAGAGATTCCTGACATAGATTCGAAACCTTTACCTCCGTCTGAGCTGCTGATGCTTTATCTGCACCTTTCAAAATCCGTTATTTTTAGCAAAACTATCCGTTATGATTGGCTATGCTTTTTAGAATCGCTTTCAAGTACATTTATACGGTATTTATGTCGTAAAAAACGCAATTGTGTCATTCATTTACTTTTATTCCATCCATAAAATAACATCACCAGCAGCTAATTACGCAAACATCGAAAGCGTTTTAAGACCATCCTGACAACGAGAATCGACAAGGCATTACAATTACACAATATAGTACATCTACGGTGATTTATTACTCTTTTGTGACTAGCAAAATTCAAACCTAAGATGACTCCAGATCTTTTAGCGAAGTAGAAAGTGCAGGAGAGCTAAAGCAGCCAAGTCTGAATGATGTATGATGCAATTAAAGCCGGTAGAAGCGCGCAAAGCTACAGCCTGCAAAGTGTTGGTGCGGAATAATTTAACATTTGCCCTATTATGAATCATTTATCGATTTCAGCCATCCAGTTGTTAATATTGATGTTAGCGGGCGACACTTTCAATCACCGTGCGCTCGGGCTAATTGGTTAAACAACATTGAGCGCATTATGGGGAGAGATCAAGCTATTAAACCCAATAGGAACTGTACACGCAAAGACTGAGCCACTTCTAATTTCCATCATCTCGTGAAAGTAATGATCCGGTAAATTCGGGCAATTTCACAGAAGTGGGGGAGAAGTCAAAGTGTAGATTTGTGGTTTGGTTGTCTGTGAAATCCTGGTGTATTTTGGGTAGTGGACGGTACGTGGCTGGTTGAAAAGTCTAGTTTATTTGGCAAAGTGTAGAGTTTGTGAACATATACACGAAATGCACATGGACATTATACTGGATAATGTCTATCTGACGTCCCACATGCTCTCTCTTGTTCTCTTCATCTCTCTCTCCATCTCTCCTGCGCTCTCTCTTGTTCTCTTCATCTCTCTCCATCTCTCCTGCGCTCTCTTGTTCTCTTCATCTCTCTCTTCATCTCTCCTGCGCTCTCTCTTGTTCTCTTCATCTCTCTCTCCATCTCTCCTGCGCTCTCTCTTGTTCTCTTCATCTCTCTCCATCTCTCCTGCGCTCTCTTGTTCTCTTCATCTCTCTCTTCATCTCTCCTGCGCTCTCTCTTGTTCTCTTCATCTCTCTCTTCATCTCTCCTGCGCTCTCTCTTGTTCTCTTCATCTCTCTCCATCTCTCCTGCGCTCTCTCTTGTTCTCTTCATCTCTCTCCATCTCTCCTGCGCTCTCTCTTGTTCTCTTCATCTCTCTCTTCATCTCTCCTGCGCTCTCTCTTGTTCTCTTCATCTCTCCTGCACTCTCTTGTTCTCTTCATCTCTCTCTCCATCTCTCCTGCGCTCTCTCTTGTTCTCTTCATCTCTCCTGCGCTCTCTTGTTCTCTTCATCTCTCTCTCCATCTCTCCTGCGCTCTCTCTTGTTCTCTTCATCTCCATCTCTCCTGTGCTCTCTCTTGTTCTCTTCATCTCTCCTGCGCTCTCTCTTGTTCTCTTCATCTCTTTCTCCATCTCTCCTGCGCTCTCTCTTGTTCTCTTCATCTCTCTCTCTCCATCTCTCCTGCGCTCTCTCTTGTTCTCTTCATCTTTCTCCATCTCTCCTGCGCTCTCTCTTGTTCTCTTCATCTCTCTCTCCATCTCTCCTGCGCTCTCTCTTGTTCTCTTCATCTCTCCTGCGCTCTCTCTTGTTCTCTTCATCTCTCTCTCCATCTCTCCTGCACTCTCCCTTGTTCTCTTCATCTCTCCTGCGCTCTCTCTTGTTCTCTTCATCTCTCCTGCACTCTCTCTTGTTCTCTTCATCTCTTTCTCCATCTCTCCTGCACTCTCTCTTGTTCTCTTCCCCTCTCTTGTTCTCTTTATCTCTCCATACTGTATATTTTGTCATTATATTCAATCAAAGTCTAATTATAATGACCTTTTTTAATGCAAATCCTTTTATTTGATTATCGTTTACTGTTTTTCGTTCATTTGAGTTTTCACACTGCTGAAATAAGTTCCTAGTTTGTGCTTTTTGTTCGCCGACAAACCCAATATATTTTTTTCTCTGATTCTGAAAAGTAATAGTATATTTAATGAAGAGATACGCGCTGAACAGACTCTCGTTACTGCTCTAAAAATCTTCATTTCCATTTGGATCTTGTCCCTGGTTCACAGTTGGACTTGCTCCAGTCTTTCCTCAGTTGAACTTTGTGTTTTTAAAGTGAAAGTCGACGTTCAGCCTGTTCTACGGCTTCTGTTCTGCTCTTTTGTCTTTCTTCCGTTGTACTCTTCTTAAATCTGCTGTGATTACCTGCTTTCTCTGACAGGAGGCCGGAGATGAAAAATAACAATGCTCTTCCTCATCATATTTGGGAAAGTGGTTTTTGTGGCTCCGCCCACTCACTGAAGACCTCAGGGAGCGGAGCAAAAACCAACGCTCTGAAAAAAAGAGGACATTTTCTTTATACGTCCCAACAAAACAACTGTTAGTCTTCTTACTCTTCTTCTTCTTTTTCTCAGTCTTCTTTCTCCTTTTCTTCATCCTATTCTTCTGATTCTTTTTCTTCTTCCTCCTCCTCCTCTGTTTTTCTTCCTCTACTTCATCTTCCTCTTCTTCATCTACCTCTTCTTCCTTTTCTTCTTCCTCTTTTCTCCTCCCCCTTCTTCTTCATCTTCCTCTTCTTCATCTACCTCTTCTTCCTTTTCTTCTTCCTCTTTTCTCCTCCCCCTTCTTCTGCATCTTCCTCTTCTTCATCTACCTCTTCTTCCTCTTTTCTCCTCCCCCTTCTTCTTCTGCATCTTCCTCTTCTTCTTCCTTGTCTTCTGTTTTTCTTCCTCTACTTCTTCACCTTCCTCTTCTTCTTCTCCCTCTTCTTCATCTACCTCCTCTTCTTTCTTCCTCTTTTCTCCTTCTCCCCCTTCTTCCTCTTCTTCTTCCTCCTTTTCTCCTGCATCTTCTTGCTCTTCTTTTTTTTCTTCCACTTCTTCTTCTGTCTTTCTTCCTCTACTTCTTAATCTTCCTCTTCTTCTTCTTCTCCATCTTCTGCTTCCTCTTCTTTGTGTACCCCATCTTCTTCTTCTTCCTCTTTTCTCCTTCTCCCCTTCTTCCTCTTCTTCTGCATCTTCTTGCTCTTCTTTTTCTTCTCCCTCTTCTTCGTCTACCTTGTCTTTCTTCCTTTTTTCTTCCTCTTTTCTCCTTCTCTCCCTTCTTCCTCTTTTTCTCCTGCATCTTCTTGCTATTTTTCTTCCTCTTCTTTTTCTTTTTCCACTTCTTTTAATCCTCTTCTGTCTTTCTTCCTTTACTTCTTAATCTTCCTCTTCTTCTTCTCCATCTTCTGCTTCCTTTTCCTCTTCTTTGTGTACCTCTTCTTCTTCCTCTTTTCTCCTTCTCCCCCTTCTTCCTCTTCTGGATCTTCTTCTTGCTCTTCTTTCTTTTCTTCCTCTTCTTCATCTACCTCGTCTTCATCACTTTCTTCATCCTCTTTTCTCCTTCTCCCCCTTCTTCCTCTTCTTCTTCCTCTTCCTCTTCTGGATCGTCTTCTTGCTCTTCTTTCTTTTCTTCCTCCACTTCTTCCTCTTCTTCATCTACCTCGTCTTCTTCACTTTCTTCTTCCTCTTCTGGATCTTCTTCTTGCTCTTCTTCCTTTTCTTCCTCCACTTCTTCCTCTTCTTCATCTACCTCCTCTTCTTCATTTTCTTCTTTCTCTTTTCTCCTTCTCCCCCTTCTTCTTCCTCTTCTGGATCTTCTTCTTGCTCTTCTTCCTTTTTTACTTCCTCCACTTGTTCTTCCTCTTCTTCATCTACCTCATCTTCTTCACTTTCTTCTTCCTCTTTTCTCCTTCCTCTTCTCCTTCCTCTTCTCCTTCCTCTTCTGGATCTTCTTCTTGCTCTTCTTCCTTTTCTTACTTCACTTCTTCTTCATCTCCCTCGTCTTCCTCACTTTCTTCTTCCTCTTTTCTCCTTCTCCCCCTTCTTCCTCTTCCTCTTCTTTTTCTTCTTCATTGTAAATCATTTCTTACATGTTTCATTCTGTTATTTATTTGACGCAGTTTGTGTTTTTAAACCTTTCTGTACATTTAGAGTATTTCTGGAGATACTTCTACACCTGGAGTACTGCGTCAGTGGCATGAAGTCGTTACAAAATTATCGTTTATTGTCTATATTTTCTTCAGCTCCACATCGCACTTCATAAGAGCAAACATTAGTAAACGAGATTAGGAGTTATGTCATTACTAAAGTCTGATATTATCGTGTTTTTCATCATCGTATCTTTTTTAAAATCACATCTAACTCAGTCGTTTCTAATGACACTGTCTGTAATTTACACGATTTTTTACGCCCGATCCAAACGTCCGCGCGGTTCGGTGAGTGCGCCGCGTCGTCATATTCTCGTTCTGACATACGTTCGTGGATAAGTCTGTACGTATTTCCGCGCGTTTGTCTTCGGAAAGATGTGTCACTGCAAAATAAAACGTCTAAGTGGGCTCAGCTGTCGGCGCCGCTCGGTCCTGATGTTTTCCTTGTACGTTATAATCAATCACACCCAGACGCACTATTCTCAACGGCTCTTCACGATCACTCACGCTCGCCGCGCTCTTCCCATATACGATAATAATGTTCACATGACAACAGAAAAATCTAACCTCCCTGTAGTTTAACGCTGAGCTACGGCAGGACAGATGGTACAATTTGTCTTTTACGTGTCTAGATGTCCAGATGTTTGACCTGTTTTTTGGTTAACGGCTCCGCGTTTTACTTTGCACGGTCTTAAAAACGTGAAAAAACAACAACTAGCGTCATTTTAAACGGTTTGTAGTCGTCCAAAGTTGTTCCTCACTTACGCTACGCACTCCAAACATCTATAAATACTCACCTGGATGAGTTTATAAGCACTTTTCACAGCTTTCAGAGACCAGCGCAGAGTTTGGTTGTCAAAGTAAAGCTAACAACAACTAGCTTACTACGAACTTGCGCTTCCTGATTGTCAATTGAACACACAAATAGCGGATTATACAGTGGTCCCTCGTTTATCGCGGGGGTTACGTTGTAAAAATAACCCGTGACAGGCGAAATCCGCGAAGTAGTCCGCTTTTTTTTTTACGTTTTGCGGCTGTAAAACCCCTCACCACACACTTTATACACTTTTCTCACACAGGCGTTAACATTTTCTCACATTTGTCTCTCGTTTAAACTCTCTCAAAGTTCAAAAAACCTTCGTAGGCGTCTTTGTCGGTGCAGAACGTTTCGCCGACGTTGCGGGTTTTGTCGGGGAGAAAGCAAATTGCAAACGTACAGCACTTCAGAGTCACACTGCAATCCAACGTTTATGTAAATTTGGTTGAACGCATGTGAATAAATCAGCGTTTATACATTTTTAGTCATTAAACTCCAGAATGTGAACACAAGCTGCTGCTAATACGATGCTTATTTATTTAGTCAATTACACGCAGAACTATTTGTTAAGCTCAACAGACGATGGCCACGCTCTGCTTCTTTGTAAAAACTGTTTTAAAAGTTATTTTGTCAGACAGAAGTATTTGTTTTCCTGCTTTACATGTTTCAGTGAGGACCTGGAGCATTTCAAAGTGTCATGTGTAATTCGTGCAGCTTAAATGTATTTTTTTTTTATATTTCGAGGATAGCAGAGAGTCTCGGAAACGTGCGCAAGCAATGAACCGGAACGACAGATCATACACCTTTCCTCACACCTGTGACATACTCCTGGAGAAGACAATAGGGGGCGTAAGCTTCTACTCTGTCTGGCCTACGTGACAAGACAATCACGCAACACTTCTGACACAGGCTCTAAGAAGTTAACGGGACAACTTTTTTCAGTTTTGGAGTTACAGGTTATGAACTAATCTTACTTTTCTTTATGTATTTGTCAGGGACCGTGTGCAAATACATGAATTTTACAAAAGAAGAGATGATTTGTACCAGATTTAGCTACTTCTACTACTACTTCTACTTTCCCTCTGCAGTCCCCGAGCAGGTGAACACACATTAAACACACACATTTAAATACGATTACATTATAAGACAGAAAAATACAATAAATGTCCCCATGTCCAGTACGGTATGTTTCCAACAGTCCAAACCACTTTTACAAATCAATTAAGTGCACGTTTTTACATTAAAACTGACTGATGTGGACACATTTGATTATCTAAAATGTACTTTTTTTCAAATTTCTAGTCAGATTATTCACAATTTCAGACTGTCTGGAGCTGATTCTCTGTCTGATGGTTTGAAAAGAGAGAGCAGTTTGTTCGCAAGAAAGTTTAATCATTTTTTTCAATATAGGTGAAGATGCGTTATTTATCATTTTGAATACATTTCTTAGATTTGAGCACAAAGTTAAACCGTGGTAACTGAACATTTTATATTTACTTAGGATTTTACAGTGGTGATAACAAAGGCGTTTTACTGCCTGGACACACAGTGGGTCATGTGTGGGATAATCATGGCATTGAAACATGGGAGAGCGCCCTCTACTGTCAAGCTGTTCCTCATGTGTCTTAGGGAAGAGACGTTGTATCAAATTGAGTTGCATACTTTTTTTTAAATGCTTTTTTGAAAGACAGTCTAGTCCAAACGAACCTCTAGGTACTTTTGTCTCTGTTACAATATCCAGACAATACTGTTTACTTACTCCCAGCGCTAAAAACAAATATATTATGGATTTAAAGGTGGACTGGTAATAGACATAAAGGTTATTAACACTGGGGAAACCTGGTGTATTGATTGTGCCATATGATACACGAGAACAGTGTCCAGCAGCGTCCTACACGGCCACACAGGAACTGCTAAAAGTTTTAAGAAATTGATTTTAGTGAGACCGGACACCTCTGAACTTTTCAACCAAACTTTTTGTGTCACCCGTTTAAGCACAAACCAATGTGCAGAGTCACAAAGCAATAAGACATCATGTTTTTTTTATTGTTTTTTTTAGTTGACATTTCACTTTGTAGAGGACCTCCATGAAGCGAAAAGGTCCACAGAGGACGGAGGACTTTGGCTGCCATTTACCCGCAGTGAACCCCGGGACGTTTCGAGCAGTAAAACAACAGCAATAAGTATCGTTCACGGTTATTTTTATTTTACTTCACTGCTAAAAATTTAAAGAGGAAATGTTCATCTTCTGACTGTATTATCATAATTCCAATAAATATGCATGCGTACGGCACATTATTACAATATTGACTACAGTTAGTTCGTATAATTTTATGCATTTGATTCCTGCTTCGTAATGACTGAGCAAAAAAAAGAAAAAAAATTAATGGAAAACAAATTATGAAGTGGGCATAACCTGCTTAAAACATTTGCTGAAGTATATTTTAATATTCCACAAAGTGCACATTTAAGCTTTTAAACTGTTAGCGGGTCCAGTGGCTGAGTGGTTAGCATTTTTACCTCACAACAAGAAGGTTTTGGTTTCAACTTTGCGTGTTTGTCCCCTAGTTTGGGTGGGATTCCTCTAGGTACTCCCTCGTTAACTCAAAAATATCACTATAAAAGGGAAAAAAAAACTAAAAAAAATTCTGAGCGAAGGTACTCCTGATCAGTTTTAAAAGTTATTTAATCAGACAGAAGTATTTGTTTTCTTGCTTTACATGTTTAATTGAGAACCTGGAGCCTTTCAAAGTGTCATGTGATGGGTTGTGATTTGTAATTCAGGCAGCTTAAACTGATTTTTTAGATATTTAAGGATAGAAGAGACTCTAGGAAACGCGCGCAAGCAATGAACTGGGACGACGGATCATACGCCTTACCTCACACCTCAGACAATCACGCATGCGTCCGATACAGGCTCTAAGAAGTAAATGGGACAACTTTTTGGTTTTGGAGTTAGGTTATGAACTAACCTCACAACAAGAAGGTTCGGGATTAAATTCTGCGTGTTTGTCCCTGTGTCTGGGTGAGTTTCCTCTGGGAACTCCTTAATTAACTCAAAAATATCACTATAAAAGGAAAAAACTCCTGATCACTTTTCTTGATTGAACGATGGATCAAATTGTAACAAACAGCCCATTTCTTACCAAAATAACAGCACCTTTCACTATATGCACTTTAAACTGCACGCACACTTTAATAGCACGCAGCACTTTGAACATTATTTGCACTTTAAAACAAAGATAATTCCACAAAAGGATTTTAAAATGTTTATTTAACTTGTCTGTTTGTCTTTTACCCAGTTTTAGATCTGGAGGCACGGTGGCGTTTTAATTGAAGCTGCGTGTCCTGGAGGAGAAAAAAGACAAAGTTAACTGCTAATAATTCAATTGGATACGTGAAATATTAGTGCAACGCTTGTTTAAGAATGTTTTTAAGTGTTTGTGGGTTGTGTAATTTGTAGTGTTTTTAGTGAATAGTGTTTTAACTTTTATTTAACTTACCTTCTGTGTCGTTGTGTTCAGGTTTATGGGTTTTAAGTATGTTTGGTGTTTGTTTTTAGGGTTTAGGTGTGTAATATATGTATAAAACTTATTTAATTGATGGGTTTATTTGGTTTTATGAAGGTTTAAGAGTTTTAAAGAGCAAATGTTGTGTCTCTTTTAAGTAACAATAGTTTTATCCAGTTAATGGGACAGAATAAAAGGATCCTGAGACCAGAGATGATGCTCCTCAAGCCTCAATCTGCACAATGCACTTTAGTAATTGAGAAAAAGAAATAAAAACTGTCAACTACACCTGTACTGCTGTCTTCTGTCCTACTTCCTACTGCTAAAGACCGGCCTACGTTACACAAATGCAGAGGACCGAAGTGTACTTAAACCTTTATAAAACTTAAAGAGCCTCAGTTATCGATCTAGGCGCTAAAATTCGAGTTTAAACTGAAAAAAACATGTGCAATTTGTGGATGTTTTATGCAAAATAAAAAAAATAAATAAAAATAACACAATAACATTAAAATAAAAATAATAATAATACTAAAAACACAAAAAAACTGAAACAAACAAAAAATAAATACACAAAATAAAAAAAATAAAAAAATAAAATAATAATAATCCAAATAATGAAAGAAAAAATAATAATAAATAGCAAATAATAACAAATAATACAAATAAAAACACAAAAAATTCACAAACATGCAAAACTAAATACACAAAATATAAAATGAGAAAAATCGAGGAAATGGATTTGTGTTCAGCGAGTGCAAAAGTCCGTGTGTCTATGCTTCTGTTGGCTGTTGAATTGTTGGAGTCTTGTTGCCCTTTTTACCGGTGACAGGACCCCGCAGACTCCGCTTTAGGATATGTGACAGACGCGTGAAAGACCAGTTTGATGGACAGCTGCTGTGGAACGACTGAACGGGAGCTTTGAGGAAACCAGGACCAAAAGTGTCACAGGTAAAGAGTTTGAATTTTATTACTGCTGCTTTGAAAATGACATGTTTTTATTATATCTGTCCTCGTTGGTCGTTTTAAATCACTATTAATAAGGCATGTTTGGGTCTTTTCTTGATCAGAATGATGTCTTTTCTTTTAGTTTTTCGCGTTAGTGCTCAGAAATAAGACGAGATGATGATTGTTGTGACAAATAAATAGATCTACTAACTTAATGTTGGAGTTGGAGCTTGGTTTTGTCAGATCTAAAACAGAAATAAACACCAAGATACTCCCACGCCAAGAATCTAAGTGTTAAATGTTGTGTAAGATTTAGTATTTGTTTTATTACAATATGTTCCTTTCCATTTTCTTTGTTGTTGTGCGTCCAAAATAAAGAAGTATTAAAAATGGTTTATTTGTCAGTGCATCTTTCTATAAGATAATTCAACATAGATTGTCTTTTCACCAAGTTCTTAAGGAAAAGTTATGACTAACCAGAAAGTAACGTTACACGACTGTGATAAAACTTTCCAAAATAACCTTAAAACAATCAAAAGTAATCTCCAGGGAATGTTCTGCTGACCTAAAAATAACCAGAACGTTCTGAGAAACCAAACTTGTTATCTGGGCTGGTTCAAAAATCACAGGAGCCTGTGTAATAAGTTTACACCTGTCTCTCCAAAGTATTATATTATTACGCAGTTTTAGTTGTGGTAAATCTGACAGCAGCCTCTAAACAGCTTCATTAAGATTTCCTCTGCCTCACATTTTGCTCAGATTCATTCGCTCATAGGAGCAAAACTGTGCTTCTTTGAGAGAAGCTGTGTTGGGTTTTTGCTACTGTTGATAAATGAGGACCAAAATGTACGTTTAAAGTTGATTGCTCAGTTGAAATTTTAGAGAACTGTCCCAGCCGCCATGTGGGACACTATTACAAGATATGAGCCCGGTCCAAAGTACGCAACTGGAGCGTAAAGTTTACTTAAAGAGTATTCAGGCGATTTTTACTAATGTATAAAAAGCAATTGTATTTTCTCTTACACAGCTAAATAATAATAATCATCATCATCATCTCTTTGGTACATTCATTGTTTACAGATTAATCAGCCGAGTCGTGGGAAGACTTTGCCAGGCTCAAGAACACCCAGGACAATAGATAAAAACGTGACTATATTTATAACTCATAGCATCATGGAGGGTGTGTCGCCAAAGGCAAGACAAAATACACATACTTGTTTGAATGTACACAGGTAAATGTGTAAGGGGAAAATATATTTTATGAAGAAAAGTGAACCCAGCATTCATCATAGTCTGAGTATAATGCAGCTATAATTATGTGCTCAATAATTGAAGTCTGTTTAATTAAGACACAGCTGCTTAATTAAATATAATTCTGCAGAGCCGAGTCACAGCCGCAGGACACATGGTTATGGTCTATTTTGGGAAGGTGATTTCATTAGAACTCATTGTGACACCAGACAGAGGTCATGGTATTTAATATTGGGATCAGACTGCAGTTTTTAGTTCTTTCCTCTATATCTTTTATTGAAGTGTGTGTGTGTGTGCGTGTATATATATATATATATATATATATATATATATATATATATATATATATATATATATATCTGAGTGCTACTACTCCAGTAATCCACAATCCACACTTACAGCTAAGCAACTAGTAGCCTGGTGTTCCATCATTCACAGATGGCAACTGCTGTCACAACCTGAGATGTACCACATATGCTACGCAACCATGAGAAACATGAGAAACATGGAGAAGGAGATTAGAGCATCACGTAACAGCAATGCACAGTGACAGGTGCGTCTGAGAGGAGACCACAGCTGAACAGAATCTATTCACCATCACAGTAGCAGACATTCAGGAAAGAGTCCCAGGTATGAAAAACTGGACTGCATCAGGCCCTGACATGATCCACACCTACTGTCTAAAGAAACTCACTGTTCTCCATGAGCACCTGGCAGCCCAAATGAAACAGCTGCTAAGAGAAGGGCCTCACTTTGAATGGCTGATGTGCTCAGTGTATGTTTCAGACAGTGGAGTGCAGAGGTAAAGGGGGGGTGGAGGTACAATCACTGAAGGACAAGCCCCTGCACATCAAGAAATCCTGCCAGTAGCTTGAGAGAGCTGGACTGATGGACAGCACAGAGGCTCATCCTGACTGCACAGGAGCAGGCCTTGAGCACCAGAGCGATCGAGGCCCAGATCTACCACACCACACATAACCCGAGGTGTAGGCTGTGCAAAGAGGCCCCTGAGACAATCCAGCACATAACTGCAGGGTGTAAGATGCTGCAGGAAAAGCAAACATGGAGCGACATAAACAAGTGAAGGGCAGAGTGAAACATCTGTGCAGAGTACGAACTGGACACCTCAGGGTCAAGATCTCCAAAGGTAGTGAAGAATGATCGAGCAAAGATCCTGTGAGACTTCCAGATACAGACAGACAGAATGGTGATGACCCAACCGGACACTGTGGTGGAGCAGTGACCTCTAAATTGGATGATCTCAGGTCAATCTCAGGATAAACAGCAGACATCTAGGTCCAGAAAAGTGCAGTTCTTGTCTGCCAGGCCTCCAGCAGAGGGCCTGAGCTTGGAAAAAGGATTTGGTCATTTGGAGTTTAAAAGACTTCTCTTTTTACGTTCGCAAGATCAGTTTTGGCGCACATTAAAACATAAAATCTGAAATGTTTTGATGGTGGAAAATAGACTTAATCGTATAAAAATCCATCTGTTTTTGGTCATGAATTTTGATATAATTATACATAAAATGAAGTGGAAAAAAGAAAACAGTACCTAGCCAGAGGTCTATACTGCAGTGAGTAATACAGCCTCAATCTTCCAAAATGCTCTGTCTATTATTTCCATATCTGACAGCTTATATATAAACCCTGCATTTTCTCTGCGTGTACTAATGACAGGTGCTTCCTCGTTGCACCGCAGAGAGTGAAGATTTCAGATGTATGCTCAGCACGGATCTGCTAACAGCTCGTTAATCACCCATGGACCTGCAGCCCCCGCACTGTCACCCCCACACAGCCAGAGCGGCGCTAAAGACAGTAAACACAGACCAGGAGCATGATCAGAGTCTTCTTCTAAATAGTCAAAGGGCGACAATAAAAGAAAGAGTTTTTAAGTGTTAGCATATGAAGGAAAAGAAGGAGGAGGCAGAAGGGCAGAGGAACACATAGTTTATTGAGTTTATTTTGCAAAATCAACTTTTTGGAGCCATGTTACAACGTTATTCTCTTCGTTACTTCATGAACCTGTGCAGTAGTTTCATTAGTAGGATGCATGCTGATTGTGTTGTGATACACTGAGTGATTTGAGCGCAGGGAATAAGGGGAGCATTGCCCGACCAGCGAGTTTGGAACTGGACCGTAAAGCACCTCGAACCTCCATCCCAACTTTAGACGATCCGATGACAGACGCTAATTTGTATGTGTCTCTCAAATGTGTAAGATGTCTCCTCTTGAAAATTCTCATAACATTCAGAACAAAAGATACACACTCACCTAAAGGATTATTAGGAACACCTGTTCAATTTCTCCTTAATGCAATTATCTAATCAACCAATCACATGGCAGTTGCTTCAATGTATTTAGGAGTGTGGTCCTGGTCGAGACAATCTCCTGAACTCCAAACTGAATGTCAGAATGGGAAAGAAAGGTGATTTAAGCAATTTTGAGCGTGGCATGGTTGTTGGTGTCTGAGTATTTCACAATCTGCTCAGTTACTGGGATTTTCACGCACAACCATTTCTAGGGTTTACAAAGAATGGTGTGAAAAGGGAAAAACATCCAGTATGCGGCAGTCCTGTGGGCGAAAATGCCTTGTTGGTGCTAGAGGTCAGAGGAGAATGGGCTGAGTGATTCAAGCTGATAGGAGAGCAATGTTGACTGAAATAACCACTCGTTACAACCGAGGAATGCAGCAAAGGATTTGTGAAGCCACAACACGCACAACCTTGAGGCGGATGGGCTACAACAGCAGAAGATCCCACCGAGTACCACTCATCTCCACTACAAATAGGAAAAAGAGGCTACAATTTGCACGAGCTCACCAAAATTGGACAGTTGAAGACTGGAAAAATGTTGCCTGGTCTGATGAGTCTCGATTTCTGTTGAGACATTCAAATGGTAGAGTCAGAATTTGGCGTAAACAGAATGAGAACGTGGATCCATCATGCCTTGTTACCACTGTGCAGGCTGGTGGTGGTGGTGTAATGGTGTGGGGGATGTTTTCTTGGCACACTTTAGGTCCCTTAGTGCCACTTGGGCATCGTTTAAATGCCACGGGCTACGGGATAATGCACCATGTCATAAAGCTCGAATCATTTCAAATTGGTTTCTTGAACATGACAATGAGTTCACTGTACTACAATGGCCCCCACAGTCACCAGATCTCAACCCGATAGAGCATCTTCGGGATGTGGTGGAACGGGAGCTTCATGCCCTGGATGTGCATCCCACAAATCTCCATCAACTGCAAGATGCTGCTATCAATCTGGGCCAACATTTCTAAAGAATGCTTTCAGCACCTTGTTGAATCAATGCCACGTAGAATTAAGGCAGTTCTGAAGGCGAAAGGGGGTCAAACACCGTATTAGTATGGTGTTCCTAATAATCCTTCAAGTGAGTGTATAACTTCTTTTACCTGAGATAAAATAAGTAGTTTAGTGCTTCACTCGTTGATTCCCACGCTGTTTCTTACTCCTTCTTTTAAGTATAAGCCGCCATGGTTGTTTGCCCTGAATGGACCATGTATCTGTCTGATTGGGTAATCTTCTTGTCATCCATCCATTTTCTTCCGATTATCCGGAGCCGGGTCACGGGGGCAGCAGTCTAAGCAGGGACTCCCAGACTTCCCTCACCCCAAACACGTCCTCCAGCTCCTCCGGTGGGATCCCAGGGCGTTCCCAGGCCCGCCGAGAGACATAGTCCCTCCAGCGTGTCCTGAGAGTCTTCCCTGGGGCCTCCTCCCTTCCTGTCAATCACACCCAACTGAAATCGGGGAGACAGGATATGGTTTCAGCCCACAGACTGTATAAAGAAGTGGACTAAGTGAGTGTGATGTCACCTACAGCGTTCAGCTCCAGAAAAATGAAGCTCACCGAGGCTTGAGCAGTTATAGCGGCGAATTTGGAGTAAAAGTCCATATTTGGAATTCCGACCACGAGTATCAAAGCAACCAAAGAGCCAATTTGGAGCAAAGATGTTGAAGGTAACACTTCTTCCCACCCGCATCGCTGGTTTAACAGGAAATGGGCGTTTAGCAATCAAACCTGTTGCTAACACTACCGGGAACAACCTCGGGGAAATACAGCGCCTAATTTGCCTGTTATTAATGTTTATATCTTGATTTACAGACACAATAGCACCAGAATCACATAGAGCGGGTTAATAGGAACATTTTAAGACCAAAATTACGAGGCTCGCTGCAGCAGTTACAGAGAGAGGCGACAATTTTTCAATGTAAAGTGAATTTGAGCCTGAGTCAGTGGAGCTGGAGGCGAGCCTGTGATCACTTCCTATTTGAAACATCGAGGCTAGCAGGTTAGCTACGTCCATTTTTACAGTCTATGCTTCAGATCGACACGTCTTTGTGAAGTTTTGTCAAAGTGTGTGGTTCTGGCTGGTCAAGTAAAAAGGTAAGCAAAAAGGAAACATATTAAGCATTTTATCAGCTGATTTTTGGTGAATTTCGTAACAATAACAAGCCGGAATATTCCTCATTATTCATGCTTTATTAAGACTGTTCAAGTTATTATGAAGCGGTAACTTTTTGCAAGGTTAATAATAGTAATAGTGGTAGTATTGGTGGATTTTCACATCTGTGTTTACATGTACACCAATAAAATCATGCCAGTAATACCAGGTTTATATCAGGTTTAACTGGCCATGCATAACGTAGACATTTAGTTCGGTTAAGACCTTGTAGACCTGGTTTGGTCCAAGTCCTGGTCCAAATTAAATGGAAAAAGTGTCTGCTTTCGTTGACTAAATTTACCATACTTACTTAACAGTTTCAACGTATTATCCTGGGAAATATTTGAAATGTTGTTAATTAATATCAATGGAAGAGACAAAAGAAAACGTACCTCTGTGGTTCCTGCATTCATTTGTTTAATTAACCCAAACCCTTGCTCTAATTACTGATTAAATTCTGATCTTGTTGTAGTACAGATGAAAAAACCAAAGACCAAGAATAAAATACGTTAAAAAATATTAAAATATAACGTCAGGATGGAAATACAGTATACGTGTAATGCAATTAATTATAAAATATTGTATTGTAGATTAAAACCAGAAGGGGAACACTGATATAACGTGTCATTTATGCACAGGAGTAAAACTAATCTGTTTTCATTGTTGACTGGATGCATTATCACGATCTCATTACAGTCCGACACAAACATACGAGCGACATGCAATTTAAAATGAATCCATAAAACTACTTTGTCTTTGCAACAAGGCGCTCAAGTGACATTAAGAGAAATGTATCGTTGTGTTGTTCTGCTTCACGGTCTGCAGTTCTAAAATATATGAGACCTATGAGAACTCACGGGAGCGTATAAATCACGGAGCGAAGCAAAGGGTTGTTGTCTAAAATGCTAATTTAATGACAACAGGCTGAAGTTTACAAGATGCATTTGGACGTGTATTAGAGACTGGCTCCGAGTGAGTCATGGGAATCTTTAAATATACAGTACGAGCGATGCGACGTAGGATCTATCATTTAATTAGATCTGTTTACGTAGTGCTTTACAATCGGGCCACAGTAGCTCAGTTGGTAGAGTTTATCCGCTGGTCTGAAGGTTGGCGGTTTGAATTCTGCTCTCGATATAAACATTGGTTGTGCGGTCAGATCAATTCACGCACAGGTTGGTGGGTTTTACTTGATGTAAAGTGCCTTGAAGGTGGAAAAGCGCTGTATAAAATGTGACAATTTACCATAATACGCTGATTGAGTAGTAGTCAGATGACACACGCACGCATTCGCTGTGGCATTGTTTCGATTTCGGTTCTGCAACGTCACAAGATTTATTTCCATCCAGTGTTGCATTAATTTTCCACCAAGATGTTGCATTGATGCTGGTCGAGTCTGACGCTGCTCAAAGCTTCTCCAGCTCATCCCAAAGATTCTCAATGGGGTTAAGGTCTGGACTCTGTGGTGGACAATCCATGTGTGAAAATGATGTATCTGTTGTAATGCAGGCAAACAGGACCAACAAATGCAAGACTCGGGGAAAGTTTACAGTGTTTATTTACAAGTCGTGAATTAATGTACAGTAATGGGGGTTGAGCTGGCGGGGAACAGGGGACGAGGTGCGGGCCAGGATCCAGGGGTGGAGGGTACGGCGTAGCGGAGGTGGTGGTGCAGGCAGCGCCGGGGCAGAGAGCAGAGTGCGAGCCGGGGTCCGGAGTCGTGGAGTGCGGAGACAGAGACAGGGCGACCAGAGCCAGAACGAGGAGCAGGGTGCAAGGCGGGGTCCAGAGGCATGGAGTGCGGAGAACAAGACAAGTAGAGACTGTACCAGGACTGGAAGGCAGGGTCGGAGCGGAGCCGGGAGCGAGGGGGCGAGGATGGTCCAGAGAACAGGATCTGAAGGGTAACATGAAAAATCCAAATGAGCAGGATACAAAGAGCAGAATACAAAAGGCAAAAACAAGCTAGATATTCACACGCGGACAATCTGCCACCGTGTGTCTGGTCCTGGCTTCTCTTATCCACAGTCTCACGCTCCTGATTCACTCTTTCACAATTTGAGCCTGATGAATCCTGGCATTGTCATCTTGGAATATGCCCGTGTCATCAGGGAAGAACAAATCCACTGATGGAATAACCTGGTCATTCAGTATATTCAGGTGTCAGCTGGCCTCATTCTGCTGAACCTCGACCGGACCAACTGCAGCAACACCAACATATTTGCTTAGTTAAATCCAGGTGGTGACTTTTCTTTTGGCCAGGTATATGTGTGATGAAACTCCCCTTCCTCCAACCCCCCCCCCCCCCCAAAAAAAAAAACAAAAAACAAAAACAAAAAAACAAAAAAAACATAAGGAATGGACGAAATGATCTAATCTACAAAAACTCTTCTCTTTGTTATCATTACGTCCATAAAATCTTTGGTGTCTTGACCAGAGCGTTCTCTTTAAGGTCACATTGAAATCACTTCATATACATATACACTTGCTCTTTAGGACACTGACCTTTTTAAAGACACGTTTTAAAGGACATCCACTGAAGCCTATAATCCCTAAATGAGAGCAAAGGACTCTGTATAGGCCGCGAGCAAAAAGTATAATAGCTTTACACATTCACTTTTAAATTAACATATTTTTTGGGATCAGCATTTCATATACACAAAAAAATATAATGATGTCCATAAATAAATATATTATGGTACATGCATTTTTCCACTTTCAAGGCACTCAAAGCACTTTACATCAAGGAATCACTCGACCATTCACACACCACTGTACGTAGACAAGGTGGGCTAAGTGTCTTGCCCAAGGACACAACAACAGTATTCATCTGTGGAGGCTAGAATTGCACCGCCAACCTGTGAGTCAGTGGATATGGCCATTAGCATCTGTCAACAAACATTCTACAAACCAGACTGACCTATTGTCGCCATTATGTCAAATTTTTCTATGTAATTATTGTATATTGAACCAAAGCAACTGTTTTAAAGTTTTAAGATGATCTATTTAAATGGTAAAAATATGGTATAATATATTTCTTTAGGCTCAACAATAAACTGTTTATATAAATGGACATAATTAACCTGATAGCTGCCCCGTTCCAAATAGGCAAAGCAAGTTTACTTGTATAGCACAGTTTGTACACAAAGTAATTCAAAGTGCTTTACAAAACAAGACATTAAATTCACACAAATCAAAGTATAAATAATCACAAATAATCATCATGAAATTAACATTAAAACAGAAGAGTGCAGAATAAAAAACCTTTCAGTCGTATGCACAGATAAACAGAACAGTTTTGAGGCTGGATTTATACATGGTCAAAGTACAGGAAGTGATCATGGCTGCACTTAACCCTCTCTACATGATCCTGGTGTTTTTATTCCACAAGTTTGTCCATAAATCAAGATATGAACATACATAACAAACAAATCAGACGCCTTCTTTCCCCGAGGTCATTAGCAAAAGTGTTTTATTGACAGCGTTGCTAAGCGCCCACTCCCTAAAACCTAAACCAATGATGCAGGCGGGAAGGGGCGATACCTTCAACAACCTCGCTCCAGATTGGCTCTTTGGTTGCTATGATACTCGTGGTCAGAATTCCAAATAAGGAACTCGACTCCAAATTCGCCCCTATGACCGTTAGCCTCGACGAGCTTCATTTGACTGGAGCTGAACGCTGACATTAAACGCTGCTCGGACAACCTGTAAGGAGCCGCGAGAGACTATAGCTCAATGCCGGAAGACCCATTTCCCAATCATAAGGTCAGGAATACCAAGCGGGAAGTGTTAATGTGCAGCTTCTGGGTTGATGTGACTTGTTTTGATAGATTTTGCTCAATATTATGGAGGCTCTCATTTTGTGCACATTATGAAGCAGAAAGCAATCTCGGAGTGAAGAACCTAAACGTCCCAAAATGTTTTTACTAATTGTCGTAATTTAGAAGAAGCTGTTGTGATGTAACAGCAGCGTCACATGAGATGCAGCACACAAGGCCGTGTTTTTGATTGAGGTGATTTTAAGTTGAATCAGCTCAGACAGAACTGCACCTGAGCCCTGTCTCCTGATTACACACTACGCTACAAATACATTATTAATGCTTGGATTAGACCAGAACCAATCCTTCACCACATAATTAAACTAAAAGCACTCATAAAACTTGATTGCTGATTACAGGAACTCAAACTCAACATGGAACATTTCTAAACAGATGGGAGATTTAAAATAGCAACACTGAGTAGATAGTTTCATGCGTATTTAAAGGTTCAGAAAAACTTCAATAACAAATCTTTCATTTCTTGGAGGTTGCTGTAATGGGCCTACCCCACAGGGGAGTCGGCTCTTTTTACCCAATCCAAAGCTTATCAAAGAAGTTTCTTTCTGATTGGGTGACTGAGATTGGGTATGTCGTAACGTCCGGAGGGAGCAAAGATGCAGACTCGGGAAAACAGTTCAACAGAGTTTATTAGCGGTATAAACATGTGAAAGATAGTAGTCGGAGCAAGTAGTGGAGGGCTGGGTTGGTGGTGGGTGTTCAGGCTCAGGTTGGGCTCTGGGCTGTTTGTACTTGATGGATTCAAAATATATATTGTATATTATGTTATCTCACTGTTCATTTTAAAGGTACTGTAATGTAATATTCACTCTTTATTTAGTTATTACTATTAGTTATAGTCAGTTCACTACTTTATTTAGTCATATATTCAATTATGTAAACTATGTAATCTGCACTAATGATTGTTCTTGAGTCTTGCAGAAAATGTCTTTTGAAAGTGCAGGATCCCACGGGAAGAAGGTCACGGGGAAACCTAAACAGAAACATCATGGGAGGATGTTTTGTGACCTTCTGGAAATGCAAAAGCATTTCTCTGTGAATTTCGTCATATGTTTTTACACTGCTTGCCCCCCCCCCCCTTTTAGAGTATGTGTATGTAACTAGGGTTTCCTAACTTTAATAAAAGAGGTGAAAGACGGAGAGGGTGGTGGTTTGTAACTGGGTTTTTTTGCCTCTCCGCTCTTTCTCCTCAATATTGAGACAAAATAATCTCTCTTGTCTTCTCTTCTCTTTTGAACTCTAATATAGGTTGTAAACCTATCAGTACTGGTCAAGGCGAGCTAGGTTGGCGGTGGAAGTGCTCGTATCGGTCGAGGTGAGCTGGGTCAGAGGCGGAGGTGTTTGTACCGGTCGAGGTGAGCTGGGTCAGAGGCGGAGGTGTTCGTGACATTCGAGGTGAGCTGGGTCGGAGGTGGAGATGGAAATACCGAAGACGACAAGACAGTGTAGGATCCCTCAGTTTCTTAGTACTCCGCAGCTGAAGGCTTGATTACTTGATCAGATGCAGGTGTGCGGAGGTGGTGCCAGAGCCTTCGTCCAGCTCCAGGCACAGACATGGAAGAGAGGGGGAAGGACAGCACAAAAAACACACAAAAAACCCTAATCCTGACAGGGTAATTACGAACCAAAACGTTTAAATCAGATTTTTTTCCCTACACTATTTTCTGATCTGTTATAATGTCGTCTCCTCATCACAAACATATCTGGAATTGTTTTTGTTTCATTCACACATGTTTAACACACAAATCCTGCATATTTAGGCTGAGTTCTTCTCTCAAACAGAAAACACTCTGTTCCACCTTGTGATGTCATCATGTGGTAATACAGGAAGTGCTCCACTGTGTTTTTAAACTCTATACACCTTCACTAGAATCATTTGGATCATTTCAGCTCCTGGAATTACCAATCTCTACTGAACTAAAGGTAAAAAGTAGCGAAAACTACCACTTCATGACATCACAAGGTGGAACAGAGCGTTTTGAGCTTTAGAGATGTGGACAGACTAATAATAAAGTGTTACTTAAACATGTGTGAATGAAACAAAACACAACTCTAGGTGTGTTTTTGAAGAGGTAACAACATTATAACATGGCTTAAAGCTCAGGAGAGTATTTTGCGTAGTTTAGTATCAAGTAAATGCGTAAACGTGCAGAATTGTAAAAAGAACATAAAATATTTAACCAGCATCCTCCTTACTAAGTAGCAGGAGTGATATAGAAAATATATAGCGCAAGTACAACCGCAATCTCTCAAGTTATTGCTCTGAAAGTTTTCAAAATCACTGCTCAACCAATACTCTGTCCCTTAGATAAACCTTTGAAGTGCCTTTCTAACAAACTCTCGGTTCTAACAACTATCAAGTGTCCTCTCTCTGAGTCACAGTGCTCTTACCGACTCCCAATAGAGTAGTTAGGGACATTAAGAAGTCGGCAGTCCTGCAGATAACTGGTGTAAACAGGTCTGTGCCACTTCTGCTCGAGCATTCACTTTATTCTATCAGGGCTGTCCTTTCAAATCCTCTTCAGACCACACAGCTGCCAGGCTCCTATCGCTCCGCTGTTTAGCCGGCCCGATCCGCAGTATAGAGGCGAGGATTTAATAGCAGGTCTAGCTACACACAACAAGAGAGTTAAAAGAAAGCTTCACTGCTGTTACTTCAGAGTTTGCTTTGAGGAATGCAGCAATTAGGGCAGGGGCGGTGCCAGATATTTTTGGTTGGAGGTGTGCTCAATGTGGTTTTCAATGTGGATGCTCACTTAACATGTTCATTTAGAGCTTTTTAACGACGCCCACATCCGCCACCATGTTTGTTTTGCTGTTTTAAACCAGTTTAAATGTAGATAACACCCGGTAGTGATTTATAATGGGTTAACGTGGAATTATTTTGTATTGGAGTCTCATTTTGAGCAACATTTTTAGTCAAGTTGGGCAAAAATCTTTGTGGGAGCTACAGGGGTGCACTGACCAGTCCAAGGGAGGCTAGTGCCCCCTTAAGCTTCCCCCATCCCCCTTGGGCAGTGCAAGGAGTAGGACTGTCACGATAACACATTTTGAAGCACGATAAATTGTTACAGAGATACAAAAATGCGAAATAATCCTAGTGAACCATTTTTAAATAAACGGTCTCATTAAAAAGCCTAAGCTGCAACAAATAAAACGCAGAATGAAGCAATAATTAGCCACAGAAGTTACTTTTTCAAGCTTGAAATACCCAACATCTCCCAACTTTTGCAAATAAATTATACACATGATACATTTTGAGTCCACAAATATGTTGTTCGAGTGAACGATCAGATATGATAATTGTCGTGACAGGCCTGGCCAATGGAATTTATCTTAATTTAAATACATATCCATATTTTTGTGTTCTTTAACTTTTACTTAGAGCTTATACCTGTGTTTACTGTCTTAAAAATGTGCAATACAGAACTACAGTGCTTCATTTTAAACAGTTTGCAGTGAGTTATTTGTTGCTTATCTTATCTATTTCGAGCATCCAAATTATTCACTGTAATGCAAAAGAGCATAAGAGCTTTTCCCAACTTTCAGAGGCCAGAGCGAAGTTTTGCCATCACATTAAAGCTATTAACAGCTAGCATGCTAATGTGCACTTCCTGATTACTGGATCATAAAACACTTAAGTAGATGCAGACTTAGTTTAACCTCAAGAGCTATTTTTATGATACATCTGTGCTGGGGCAAAATGAGGAGAAAAATCAAGCACTTTAAGGGGTTGATATCAATTCAACTGATTATTAAACAATAAAAAGGACACAGTGTATGAAAAGGAGGTGCAGGAAAAGGTAAAAAAAAAAAAGGTCAAGGGTCAAGGTGTGGCCAGGAAGAAGGCTCGCTGTCCTTATCTGGCAAAAAAAAAAACCCAAAAACTATTAACAAACGAAACAAAGGGGCCACGGAAGGAGAGGGAAGGAAGGAGAAAAGGGAGGATATTAAAAAAAGAAAAGGAAATGAAATGAAAACTGGAACCACACTCAACTTTTCTCTTTTTTTTCAAAATTTTCTGCCCTTTCCTTCTTATTTTTTCAACTTTCTGTTTCTGTTTTATTACTTATCAACCCATACGCACACATATAAGAACAGATGCCATTCTTATCGTCTCATCTCACCCTTTAAACCTGGACTTATGTGCTTCCTTTTCCTTCAAGTCAAAATGTCTTATGTCTTTTATGGTTCGTATTCTCTCTAATATCACAATAAATATAAAAAGTCATACTGCGTCACCGTAAAGTTAGAGCTACGTGACCTTAAAACGCAAATGATGAACCGTAGCACTAAGTTCGAAAAAGTAGTCCCTCTATCTACGTCATCAAACCAAAATGCAGGGGCAATTTATGCACAATGAATACTTTTTCTGACAGTTTAAACACTCATTTAACAGTGCTTTTGGGAGGTAAATTGGAAAAAGAAGTATAATTTATGCAGGTTTTTATCAGTTCTTGTTACAATCTCATTTCAGTCGATCTCGTTTTCGTTATTTCATCCACTAAACCAATGCAAACCCATTTCATTCAGAAGTGGATCATTGAAAACTGGCTGTCATAATTTATCATTTCTCAAGTGGGTGCCAGCATATGCAAAAATCCGTTGCTGTGAAAAGTTTGAGAACCTGTAAACCAATGCCCAACCGTTAAGTCGCCCCGTCACCATTACTGCCGGAGCGCTCATAACACACCATTTTCAGCGACTATATTTGGAGCTAAAGGCACGGCCAGCAGGCAGCAAAGAAGGAACAGAAGCCTCAGTGCCTCCATCTGCTTGGAACGAGACAACAAATTACCAGCAAATAAATCACTTAAGTGTGCCGCGGGGGGAAAGCGCGGAGGGTAGAGGAGGTGGGGGGGTTGGGCCCGGGATCAAAAGAACTGGCATACACACAATAATTACTTTGCTTAAGTTTAGCACACGAGGGTTTCTCATTTGCAGGATTTGTTTGGCCCTCGTAAAAAAAAAAACTAAAAAAACGACCGGAGTTAAACGTTCACGCTGAGATGACTGCGGTGAATGGGGTGTATAAGCTCCGGATGATGAAAGAGAGGATGAAAAGTCAGGTTGGTCTTGGGGGTTCAGAGGCTACGGGGTGGGAGGGGTCCAGGGGGGAAAGGGATACCTCAAAGTCAAGAACAAAAATGAATGAAAGATGAAGTAGTAAGTGATGGTGTTGTAATATAAATGCTATTATCAAACATCCATCCATCCATTTTCTTCCTCTTATCCGGGGCCGGGTCGCGGGGGCAGCAGTCTAAGCAGGGACTCCCAGACTTCCCTCACCCCAGACACGTCCTCCAGCTCCTCCGGTGGGACCCCCAAGGCGTTCCCGTTATTTTATCAAACAGTAAATGGATAAATAAGTTGTGGTGTTTTATTAATGGTCAAATGGTCCAATTCTTATGTAGTACTTTACATTAAGGAACCACTCACCCATTCACAGACACTGGGGGGCGAGGTGGGTTAAGTGTCTTGCCCAAGGACACAACAACAGTATTGTTCTGTGGGAGCGGGAATCGCATCGCCAACCTGTGAGTCAGTGGATCCGACCGCTCTACCATGATGTTTTTTTTCTAATGTTGAGACTTTTTTATCGTAAAAACCCTAAAAAATTATATAAAATCAACAGAGAAGTCGTCTTGTATCGAAAAGTCTGGTTTATTATGAATCAGTTGTGAAGAATCGTCAAAGAGCTGTTGTCTCGAGGAGTGTCGTGTCGCCCTCCACTGACAAATGAAAATACATATAGTGTATTTATACCATCGAAACAATTGTACCAGTTTAGTCTAGTTAAAGTGTTTGGAGGCCGCTAGATGCACAAACAAGAGATACGCCCGTGCATAACAACAGATGGTATTCACAAAGGTTTGGTCAAAAAGATCCGTAACAATACAGGTAAAGATTCAAGGTGTTGTAACGACTGACAATGATAGAGAACTTGGAACAGTTTAACAATGTTTTACAGATTGAAATGTGCAAATGAAGGTATTAGAAGATAGTAGTGGGGTTGTTTGCAGTAGTCCTTGGGCGGATCGTGGGCAGCGGGGTCAGAGACGAAGTAATCCACACCGAGCGAAGTGAACTGGGTCGGAGGGTGTGAGGTTTGTGCTGGTCGTGGAGAGCTGGGTCGGAGACAGAGGAGCTGGGATCTGACGAGGAGCAAAAAAACATCCAACTTAGAAAAAGGTACCAAACGCAAAACATGAGACTGAGCCAAGTAGAGGGGAAAACAGCAGAAAAAAAAAAAAAAACGCAGGACAAACTGGGATCTTGACATAAGGTAAAGAAAGCCATAACGTCACCAACATTCAGATCGAAGGATGAACGCTCGACCAACTGAGCTACTGTCGTCCAACTCGTTTAACTTCTTTGTTTCATGGGGGATGAAGTCAAATCATGGTAATATGGACCAAGCTTCATTAAGTTGCTTTTTTATTGTTCAATTTGGATGTTTTTATTGCACGAAAACATGTATCCTTACTGCAAGTTCGGTTAAACCTCTTCAAACCTGACTCTTATTTGTCCTTGAAGGGGACCTCTACCTCCTTGTCTCTATGGAAATCCTGTTCCTTTGGCTATAATATCCCACAGTACGACACAATATGTAAAAGAAAAGAAAAGTATGACCTCCGTCCGCCTGAAGAACGTCACAAAATATGGTTATAACTTAATCTTTCCACAGAATTATGTGTAACGTGCCACCTCCAAAAAGTTATGCGGTGTTGCTTTAAGACGACAGTGAAACTCAGGAGTATAACGGGTCTGATTCAATTTTAAACGCATGCCTTTAAATTTACGAAGCAAGGCAAAGATGGTGGTTACAGTCCACAGAATCTATAGGCAACGAGTGGAAGCGCAATTTAGGAATCACGACATTCCACCAATCCCATTTCAGCGCATTAATAAACTGTTTTTGTCTTAAATAATATTCAGATCATAACTTTAAACACTGACTGACTTCACTCCACACTCGCTCTTTCTCATTACCATATTTGCTTTATGTACCTCACACTTCATTATTATGGGTCTTTGGGGTTTCCATATTTCCCGATGTGAATTACTGCGCCCCTTCACAAACCGCACGCTTTCAGCCTCTCAGATGGATTGGTCGGGGAAGAAGGTTCAGAATAGTGTGAATAAAGATCCATTATTTTAATCGAGAAAAGCTCCGAACTTCGTCTGAAGTGTCTGACACTTTGACAAATGTGGAAGAGACAGCCCCAGCTCAAAATCCCAAGTCACGGTCATAAAAGTTTAAGCAGGTTTCAGTCACTTTGCATTTTGGTGAATGTCAGGTTATGAGTCAAGAAGGTTTAGCAAACTTGACTTACAATAAAATAACAACAGAATTTAAACAAAAAGTCAAAATGAAAAGTTGATTGGAAATAAATCCCAAGTCACGTTCATAAAATTTTAAGCAGGTTTCAGTCACTTCGCATTTTCATCAGAGTCAAGTCAAGAAGATTCAGCAAACTTGAAAAATATAATCATATGAGTGCTACAGAATTTATGTAAAAAAAAAATAAATTAAAATAAAACATAATAATAACAATAATAAATAAATAAATAAATAAATAAATAAATAAATAAATAAATAAATAAATAAATAAATAAATAAATAAATAAATAAATAAATAAATAAATAATAATTAAATAAATAAATCCCAAATGGTCATTATTAGGTACAAACATCTGAATGGAGTCTTCTTCTCATCTAAAGAAACTGTTATTTGTCATTTAGGCAAAAACTGTTTGTTGGAAAAGGTTACAGACTGTCTTGATCCTCTGACATATCTATAAGTTCTGCGCTAGTGAACGATTTGTGCTGCGGTCAAACCTCGATAAAATGAAAACACATCACAGAGAACTTACTCACTGAAAGAAATAGGATGAATGGTTGACATGGAACAGCCTTTAATGTATGTCAGGTTAAGGTGCACTTTAATTTCAATTTCTTTCAATTTAATATTTTATTTCATTCATTAAAACAAAACAAATCAATGCAACATATCTGCATACAGTATTTCAGCTTTTGTACAATTATGATAAATGAATGAAAGGGCACAGAAAGAAACAAGAGCTTATAATATCTGCCCCTTATCAACTCTGACTCTTATTCACTTCCTGTTACATTATACAAAATCAAACTTAGATGTGCAGCTACTTTACAAAAAAAAAACAAACACAAAATCATCCTGTCACATAGCAGTTATATACTTTCTTAATAATGATAATTTCAAGCTTTTCTTAAACATATAAATGGACTTGGATTCTTTAATATTACTTTCAAGACTGTTCCAAAGACTGACTCCCTTGATTGAAATACGTCTTTCCTTTGGTTTTGTTCTAAACTCTGGCTTAGAAAATAAATCAGTTCCTCTTAATTGATATCTACTTTCTCTCTTTAGAAATCTATTTTGCAACTTCTCTGGTAATACTTTTTGATGAGCTTTATACATGGTTTTGAGAATGCGATATTCCACCAATTCGTTAAAATTTCAACATTTCTAATCGAATAAAAATTGGATTTGTATGTGCCCTATAAACACTTCCATTGATAATTCTAATAGCACGCTTCTGTAAAAGAAAAACTGGTTCAATGTAGGTTTTACAAGCACTTCCCCACACTTCAATGCAGTATGTCATATATGGAACAATCAATGTGTTATACAATTATTATTATACAGTTATTTATTAGTTATACAATTTTGCATGATCGGGCATAGACCAACTGTTTCCATATAATTCAGAAACACATTTGTTGCTGCTTGATTTCCCAGGTCTATGTTAAAGTCACCACATAAAAAACTGATTTGTTAACGTTCTCAAACATTTCAAGGATCTGATCTGTAAATAAGTCAACACCAGCCCCAGGCGGTCTATACACACAACTAATTAATACGTTTTTCCCATTGTCATTAATGATTTCTATGCTAAGCATTTCCATCAAGTCACTCCCACTTATCGTTTTTTGTTGAACCAGTTTACACTTTAGATTTACATCCACATAGAGGGCAACACCGCCTCCTTTTTTATTAACCCTGTTTATATAAAACATGTTATAACCATCAATCTGTACTTTATCAATATGTATGTCCTTTAACCAACTTTCAGTAACTGCAGTTACTTTAAAGGCGTGTTTAAAATCACTGAACAGCTCTTTAATTTTATTCAATTTATATTTCAAACTTTGACTATTGAGGTGAATGATGGAAAATGCTTTATCTGAGACCTTGTCTGTTCTAGCGTTAAACTGTTGAACTGTAAAATAATTACATTCTCCAGGTGTTAATAACTTATGTGCGACATCAGATTCAATATCATAGATTTTATCTTCCTCATTTGTGTCAATATTAATGTCCATATAACTATTTAGTGTGTTTTAAGACCATAACTGTGTGTATCCAACCTTACTTCTCCTTTGGTCCATGTTGACAGTCCTTCTCGGCCGTTATCTTCCTCTTTCAATGTCCATTTTTATACTTCTCAAGTTCTTTCAAGTCCCTGATCATCCTTGATGCTCCTTCGTTGTCTCTTATCCACACATTGCCATTGCGTGTCCATGTCCCAGTTATTTTCCTCTGCTTTCTCAACAGTCTTGCTTCCCTCGCGATGCCTCCATTTTTCTTTGTATGATGTTCGTTTATAAACACATTTGTGCCCTTTAGTTTCCAAGCCTGTATTACGACATCGTTTTTCATGCTCCTGCTAATAAACTGTATTACAATAGCAGGTCTTATTTTCTCTGACTTTCTGGGTAGCGTGTGACAAATCGAAATAGCTTCTTTACAGATGTTGATTCTCTTACTGTTCAAAAAATCCACCACCTCTTGCTCCAGTGACAGCAGCTCTCCTCTTGGCGCGTCCTCTGAGGTGTCGCCGTTAGCTGCCGCCCGTGCGTAGGTTGAGTCTCCAGCCCCGAGATGATCAAGTCCTCTCTCCGTGTTTACTGCTCCAGTTCATCGACTCACTGTTCCAAGAAAGTAATCCTTTTGTCCTTTTCACTCATCATAGTTTTCAGGGTAGCTACTTCATCCACGAGTTTGAGCAGCCGCTCCTGTTGCGATGTTAACTTTGCCAACTCTTCAGACATAAAGTTCAATGAGCGCTTGAACTCCTCCATATCGTCTGCCTTTATCCCCAGTCCAGCTCCATTTCCCAGCCTGTTTTGGTCCCTCTTTTCTCTGAAGATGCCACTCATTTCCTAATCGTCGCAGTGTAGTCTATATATCCTCCCTCTACTCATTAAGTCTTTGCTAGATTGTTCATCAAGACAGACACTCAAGCTTGTTTTTTTTTTTATCTACTCGGTCGTTTGCATTTCTGTGAATCTACATCTGCATTAATTCCCGTTTAAGGGACCTGTTTCCGAGTTTATTTTCCCAGCCTGTTTCCAACATTGATTCCTCAAAGTGAAAGAGATTTTAGTTGATATTATAAGACTTTGATTGCTCAGTTGTTTATTGCCTGATTTGTCATATTAAGACTCTCAGTTGGATTTACTAAGACCTACGTTTGTCTGGATTCTTTGTGTTGCATTTTGGTTCAGTTTTACCTGCGTGACACCCACTTAGACATGAGGAGAATATGCAAACTCCACTCAGAAAGGCAGGAATCAAAACAGGAACTTTCTTGCTGTGAAACATGAGTCATGAAAGAGTGGTTCAGAGAGCATGAGCACAGAGAGAGACAGAGAGAGAGAGAGAGAGAGAGAGGGAGAAGAAGGGAGAGAAAGGGAGGCTGAGAGGGAGAAGGGAGAGAGAAAGAGAAGCAGAGAGAGAGAGAGAAATAGAAGCAGAGAGGGAGAGACAAAGAGAGAGATGCACACAGAGAGAGGAAGAGAGAGAGAGGGAGACAGAGAGAGAGAAATAGAAGCAGAGAGAGGGAGAAGCAGAAAGAGACAGAGACATCATTTTCACACATGGATTGTCCACCACAGAGTCCAGACCTTAACCCCATTGAGAATCTTTGGGATGAGCTGGAGAAGCTTTGTGCAGCGTCAGACTCGACCAGCATCAATGCAACATCTTGGTGGAAAATTAATGCAACACTGGATGGAAATAAATGTTGTGACGTTGCAGAAGCGAAATCGAAACAATGCCACAGCAAACGCGAAAGCTAAACGCGGTCCAACCAAATATTAGAGTGTGTCGACTCCGTTCTAAGCCAATTCAGAAATCTACTGCTTCTTTATGCAACTTTGATGATGGACGTTCACTTCCTGCATGGAGATGTTATTGCGTGGCCTAGAATTATCCATAGTAAGGCATTAAACGTATCTATCTCCATAGAAACAAGCGGGCCAAGTTGCATGTTTTTCACACACACCAGCATTTAAATAAATGTCACACAGATTTTTCAGTTTTAAATCCAGACAAAGCAGTAACATCTCTAACCTCCATCAGAAAAGTCACATAATGCACCTTTTCAACTAATATTTAAGCTCTCACTGTGCGGTAACTCTTATATTCCAGAGTACGGTAAACGTTCTTTAGAAATTTCAATTACGGAGACAGTTCTTAGGGACCGCTCTTTGGCCTTTGATGCACGTTTGCCCTTTTAGATGGTCAATAAAACGTCCGCTCTTTTTTTCTCACAGCTCTGTAAAAATCCCGCATTATTTAATCTGGTAATGAGTGTGAAATGACTTATGCAAATGCTAATACAGAATATGTTGATGTTGTGAAGCCTCTGGGGTGCGCTTCATTTGATGCCGCTCCGAGTTCAGTGCTCCGATTCTCCACAAATAATCCTTTCAGATGCACCGGCGTGTACAATACAGTTACAAGGACTCCGCTCAAGAGGATTAGTTTGGAAGTGGAACGGAGATTAGGTAGATTTCTGGCATAAGCAGCGTTTTGTGTTTCCAAACAGACGAAATGAATGGCGACAAATGACACAATAGAATTTATCAGAATACGTACAGTACTGAGCGCTTCTTATCCTTTGTGTTATGAGAAAATTGCACGGCGTTCTTTTGTCAAAATACATAATTGTGCGAGTCCAAAGATATTTTAGACCAAGTAAATCTAAACCTTTCACTTCCTGTACGTCAATTCAGGGTAATTTCATCAACGTATTGTATCTATGTATGTATAATGTTAAAGTGCACGTTTGAAAGATGCATTTCTGGCTTCGTTCAACCAGACCAACATCCATCTTTAGTCGTTCACGTAGGTTTTGGTATTACTCCGGTTACGCATTTACTTCAGTGCCTTTGTACATATGTGTTGTAACGACTCACAAAGATACAGAACTCAGGGAACAGTTTAACAATGTTGCAGCTGGAAATGTGCAAATGAAGCTAGATTCGTGATCGTGGAGAGCTGGGTCGGAGACAGAGGAGCTGAGCGGGTCCAGGGAGCGGGATCTGACGAGGAGCAAAAAAACATCCAACTTAGAAAAGAGTAGCAAATGCAAAAACGTCAGACTGAGCCAAGCAGAGATGTACCACTGTGGTTACGTGGACGATCTGGAGCCAGAATCTCCGCCCAGCTCCAGGCTCTGACACAGAAGGGAGGGGGAAAACGGCACAAGAAAGACAGGACAGACTAGGATCTTGACAATATATAGAGGATTATTTACATTTTGTTCATTGTAAACCTTAATATTGATCTAAATCTGCTTAGTGATAGAAAAACATCAATTAACTTCCTGGTCAAAACTGCAGAACTGGTGGCGTTTCGCTGTAGCAAGCAGCAAATTCTCATTTACCTGGTTTTCTGTTCTTTTCTTGGTGACAGTGGCTCAGTTGGTAGAGCGTTTATCCACTGTTCTGAAGGTTTGCGGTTTGAATCGCACCCTCGACATAAATCATAAATCGTTGGTTGAGCGAGTAGATCCGCTGACGGTGCGATTCCAGCTCCCACAGATGAATCCAGTTGTTATTGTCCCTGGGCAAGACAGGTAAAGTGCTTTGAGCGTCTTGAAGGTGGACAAGCGCTATATAAAAACGTGACCATTTATATCGTTGTAATTTCTGAAGCTCATGCGTGACCTGGAGTTATTCGATAGATGAAAACTGGAATTTTCTGAGCGCTCAAACCTCAAACGCATGTGACTCTGCGGAATTACTCAAACACGCATGAATCAGTCACAATATAACACCATTAAAACATGGTTAAAAACTCATAAAAGTCCAGTTTATATAACACATCCCCTTGAAACTGCTTATTGCTATTAACATTTGCTCACATAAGACAAGCCTCCGCAGTCAGTTCAAATCCTCCTGTTTGTGTGTTTGTGTGTGTTATGCAGATTCTCAGAAGATGCTCCATTGAACAATTCTAAACAGCAGCAGCAGAGACGTGAACTCTTGATGTTTTTTCTCAGCAGGAGTGCGGCTGAAAACAGGAAGCACTCTGTCAGTTTTATGAAAGAAGAAAGAAATACATTTGAACATTTACTGAGTTCACTTGGTTCTGCTTCATAATCGCTTTCTGAACCACTGGTTAGTCACATGTTCAGAGGGAAAATGCAAATAATATGCAGTACATTTCATACTTTAAAGGAAGCAAGGATAACAGACATGAATCCCCACGATTACAACTGGACTAAAGTCTTTTTCATTTGATATCTCGTTTCAGGGTGGCACGTCATTCTCAAAAGTATTTTTATAATAGCATCCAAATAATATTGTAAAAGTGTTGGTAATAATTCCACTTTCACTGATCAAAATGAAATTTACATAACTGTCAGTCCTATCCCACCAAACACAATAATACAAAAACATGAAAACCTGAAATCTTGAGGTAATAATAGACTCAGACTTTAACAGCCACATTACATCAATAACATCTTTTTAGCATCTAAAAACATTGCAAAAATCAAAGGTTTACTGTCAAAACCAGACTTGGAGAGATGTATCCATGCATTTGTCTCCAGTAGTGTTGCGTGCCACTTGGTTCAGGGGTGGTGGCACGCTATGAAATGATGTTTAAAACCGGGTGTAGAACAAAACGGGAGCGTGGAGATGTGGTCAAAAAATGGTAAATCAGATTAATTGCTACAAAAATAATACTCAAACTAGGTAACACAAAAATAAAATACAAAACGATGCTGCAGTGAAGGACCCACTGGTCGCCGATGTGGTGGCGGCTCCGGGATTTTATTCCCCGGTTTGATTGCTGGCCGCTCCAGGTGCGGCTCAACCAGAGGGTGGATCTGCGTAAACAGAGGTAAGGCCAAAACAACAGGACTGGTCTGTAACAAGGAGGTTAGACTACTGTAACGTCCTGATCACTGGCCTCTCCAAACGAGCCTTAAGACAGAACAGAACATCCAGAACACTGACTAGAACCAGGAAGTACTTCACACATGTGTCCTGTGGCTCAGATCTCTGCTCTGGCCCCTGTGGCTCAGAGAATAGACTTTAAAGCAGCTCTTCTTCTGTATGAGCAAAACTTTGGCCTAGCACTAAAGTATATCTCTGACATGTTGTCCCATAATGATCCATCTCACACTCTGAGGACTTCAGGGACCGGCCTCCTGCTGGTGCCCAGAGTCAGGACTAAACATGGGGAGTCAGCGTTTAGTTTTATGCAGCTAAAACCTGGAACAGTCTTCCTGAAGATGTGAGACAGGCCTTGACTTTGACAATGTTTAAATCCAGGCTCAAACGGTTCTGTTTAGCTGTGCATACGACTGAAAGGCTTTTATCCTGCACTCTTTTCTTTTAAAGTAAAATTTATGATGATTATTTATGTTTTGATTTGTTTTCTATTATAATTTTAATGTCTTTCTTATTCTGTAAAGCACTTTGAATTACTTTGTGTACTGATTTCACCGTACAAATACTCTCACCTCACCTAAATCCTTAACTTCGTCTGCCCATCCATATCTCGTATACACAGCTTTATAAACCTGAAATGGTAGTGGCTCACTTCTCTTATAAAACCTTACAGGAACGCAGACAGCATGATGAGTGGGTTCTGAATAGAGCAAGTTGCCATTTTCTTCTCTCCTCTGCCTGTGCTGAGAGTAATAACATTCTTCTTTGAGAGTATGTGATTAATGTACACAGTCTGGTGCAGTTTGCTCCGTGTTGCACAGAGCCACCGGGTTGGGATGGATCACAGATAGATTTCTAATGTGTCATAAATTAGCACCAGGCGAATGTCTCGGTGTGCCCATATCCAGCCATTGTTTGCCATCTGCTGTGATGTAACAGTGCATTATGTATTTCATAAATGGAGTCTGAAACAAATGACTGCTCTGTGCGACGCCTCACCATAGATCAGAGATGTGGATGTGGCTGAAGCGCTGGGAACAAAATATAAAGGAAAGATAAGCTACAAAATGTTGAGCCAAGCCTGTGGTTTTGTACCGTAGGAGATAATTCAATATTAATAGGAAGCAATCGTTCCCCTTCAAATGGTTCGCACCGTTTTTCACAGTAAGAAAAGATTGGTTCTGTTTCTGAGATGAGGAAAGATTTAAAGTTAATTAAAAAGCCTATATTTCACTATTTTCTGATCTATTTTATAACGTTTCCTCATCACAAACAGACCTGGAGTTGTGTTTTGTTTCGTTCACATATGTTTAACACACAAACCCTGTGTATTTAAGCTGAGTTCTTCTCTCAAACTGAAAACACTCAGTTCCACCTTGTGACGTCATCATGTGGTGATACAGGAAGTGCTCCACTGCGTTTTTAAACTCCACACACCTTCACTAGAATCAGTTGGATCGTTTCATTCATTCACACGGTGGAAAAGAGCATTTTGAGCTTTGGAAATGGAGGGTGACAATAATAAAGTGTTACTCAAACATGTGTGAATGAAACAAAACACAACTCCAGGTCTGTTTTTGTTGACATAGCAACATTATAACATGGATTAAAGCTCACAACAGTCAATTTTGCTTAGTATAGTACCTTTAAATCTGATTTTACAGCACAGTAATGACGCGGAAACAGCAGAGTAACTAAAAGTGGAAATGTTGTAATCAATTATAATAATGATTTGTAATGAGACTGCCTTTCAAGACATTCAAAGCACCTTACACACTCAGAGGTAGTAATATTCTAGTGGCCATCAACCACTCTGTCCACCTCCAATCACTCACGCACACATCATTTTCATTTTCATACTGGGCAATGTGAGTGAAGTGTCTTGCCTAACGACACAACAACAGGTTCTACAAGAGCTGAGGTGTCACATCAGCAAAATGGTGGCTCTCAAACGGCCAGATTTAAATGTAAGACAGTATGAATGCAACTAAATGTGACCAAATGTAATGTAAAATAAATGTAACTATTGTTTAATCTTGTTAATTAACCATTTCTGTATTTATTCCAAGTTACAATTATCACATATGAATTTGCATAGATATGAAAAAATGTCTGTGTAATTGTGTATCTCCTGATAAACTGATATTTTAAGACAGTCATAAAGTTTTAATTTGCCTCGTCACGGGCCACATAAAATGATATGACGGGCCGGATTTGGCTCACGGGCCTTGAGTTTGACACATGTACTAGAGCCACTGCTGCCCCGCCTGTAGCACGTGGTATCATCAGCAGTGTCCCATCCAAGTATTAACCAGACCCGGCCTTGTTTAGTTTTCGGGATCAGGTAACACAACGGACCACAACATTATCCCTCATGTTGTATTTTACTGCTTTCTTTTGGTAACGACTATTTTTATCGGAGTACGGAGTTTTACCCAGTACCATCATTCATTGCTCCACGTATCCTCCAATGAACTTTCTTGCAATGAATGTTTTTTTTGCACTTGTTATTATTACTTTTACTGTTGGAGGTTTTTTTTCTAACATTGATTTGGCCGAGGAAATCCAGTGTTTAGATACTTTAGATTTTTACGTACAGACCTCGGCTTATTTCATACCTTGACATGTTTCCGAGCCACAGCTGTGAGAAAAGTGATAAGATAAGATAAGATAAGATAAGATATGCCTTTATTAGTCCCACAGTGGGGAAATTCCAGTAATGCACCGCACAGTTAAAGAACAGAAGGAAAATGGTACATGCAATAAAACAAGATAATAGATAAATAGCCTAAAATAAACTAAAAATAGACTCTACATCTCCGTAAAGTGACTTGATATGCCCCTCAGTCCGATTTACAGTTTGGTTGGGCTGGATCTCGATGCTCTCTCTGATTCAACGATGGCACGTGTTGCTTTCTGTGCCAATAACCTTAATTTTGCCCCAATGAGACGGTTTTCGCTCTTACATTGGTCTGAGATTGCGGACAAGCTATCGTAAAGTGCCTTGGGCTCAGGTTTGAGATCCATTTTGACTCGTTTTGACTCGTTTTGTTCGTATTTCGGGGCAGCGAGTTCAGTTGTTTTGTTTTCGCTGACCAGTCTTCCATAGCAGACCATGTCCACGTTATCTTTACGGCTCAATGATTATTCCTTTGTTTTTCTCCACACACTCACTTCACTAGAGCAAAGATTATTCTGCCCTGCACTTTTTTTATTTTTTATATTTACCTGCTTGCTTATCGTTGTAGCTTTGGTATACTGTTCACAAAGCAGGCACGCGATTCTCTGACCTCATTCTGCAACACTTTGCCTCCCCAGAGACGGAAAAATGAAATAAAAACTGGTGAGAATGGGACGAAAATGGCAATATTAAAAAGCAGAGCATGTAGAAAAGTGGACCACTCAAAAAGACAGGAAACGTCTGGAGAATTGAGTTTCATTGACCAAAAATAGCACGGTTTTGGTAATTGGACAGTTGGCGAGGCACCTGATTAGACGAGCCTCCTGCTATGTGGCCGTGCATTAGACTGGAGTTACCAAAGTAAAAAGTACTATTCACATGTTACTTTCCAAGCAATTATTCTGCATTTGGGTGTGCCGTGTTTTGCTTTAACTATTCCTTCCTGCTTTTACGAACTCCACTTACCCAGATTTTGTCACAGCTGGACCCATATATGAAATTCTGTGTAGTATTAAGTTGTCTTAGTCATGTAGTCAACAAAATACTTCTTATTTATACCTACTAATGCAGCTGCAAATCGGAAACGGTAATACTGAATCTCTTTTCTGTTAAATCTTGCATTGAATACTGTGTGTTAGACATTGAGATAAACTTGTTTCTCAGTAAGAATGCGACACATACTTATTTTAAGATGTCTTCACTGAAACTAGCTACTTCAGTTACAAGTTGCGGCTAAACGTAAACCTGTGACACGAGGTCCATGCTTTCCTGTAAACGGTTAAAGGTGTATCCATTTATGACCTTGTACGGACAGTATGTAAAATGTAAGTCCATGTAGGTCCAGGTTTCTATAGATAGTACCTTTCTGAGTGTGTATATACTGGGAAAGCTCCTTTGTAAAGTGTACTACCTGCTGGCTGTACCTTCACTCATCTGATCAGATAAACACTTCTGTTCAGTTGTCTATGTGACTGGTGGACTTCTGCGTTGTGTCGTGAGGCGCTAAGGAGCCACAAGGCACAGCGGGAACGTTTGGAAACAGTCACCTTTAATCTGTTCCACAAAAGTACAAAACTTTATGAACATGTGCCGCTACACGTCGGTCCAGCCCACACTATACGAGAGAAGACAACGGACAAAGTTCAGCATCTCCACATGAACAAATGAAAACAACGAAACAACGCATGAGCTCAATATTAACTTAAATACAAATAAAATATAACCACAGATGTAAACAAAAGTAAAGATAATTACAAGAGGACACTTTAACATTGGGATCACAATAGATGACTGACCTCTTCCCAATACTGATTCGCAAAGGGAAGAAGCGGGAGTCAAAGCCCGAATTTATACCAGGGGCAAGACGAAGGACACACGAAGAAGAAAGTGAAACACAGAAGAAGAGGCTGGAGGACCAAGGCTGCACATAAAATCAAAACAACAGGTATGAACAAAACTGTGATAAACTAAAGCAGCATTTTGTGTAATTATACATATATATGAACCGGTCACAACTACCCGGTCTGGAATCACTTCTTTCACAGTTAAATCCGCTAAAGACTTAACAATCTATACTTCAAATTTGCCAGGACATAATGGACATAATGTTTTCTCTGCTTATATACAAGTAAAATAAAAAATACTCTCAATGCATCACTTACATCTTTTTAAATGTGGTTATCGTAGAAACAACTGATACACTGGGTACTTTTTCCAATACCAATATTATTACAATCCATCATCGTCTTTTGCTAGTAGATATGTTATTTTCCATTCGCAAAAAAACAATATAATGGAATAATGTAAGTCACCGTGGTTATACTGTATATAATGGTCCAGTGCAGGGTCTGTGGTCACCAGCCCCCTCCCCTCACACGGGGCGGTCAGTGCTCCAGCATATAGCCTGGTTTTGATGGATCATCTGAGAGTGCAGTATACTACGCTTTGTGTGGAGAAAAATGCCACTTCAGCGGCTCCAGAGAACAGGCTCAGTGAGGTTTATTTGATCACACACCAGATAAGCATAATGTAGGGCCGGAGCCTGGCATCCTTTTGTGCATGTGGTAAAGTGGTGTCTATAAACTACGTCATCCCATATAAGTCTGCAGTCTGAGGTTGTTTTAATGCTACAACAAGACACACTGTCACACTTTAAATCTGTGTTGTGTTGACCCGTAACTGAATAAACTGATTTTGTGAGGCTGAAACTAGTTTTTTTTCTATTTTATTATTATTATTATTATTATTATTATTATTTATTTTTATTTTATTTTTTATTTAAACCATTTTGTGATTCATACATTTTAATTTTGACAGCATCTTTTATTGCTTGTTTGGAGACAGGAACATATTGAACATTTCACTTATTTCTCCAAAAAGTGCATTTTAGAGATTATAATACTGTTAGTTATTATACGTTTTATATCTTGTGCAATATACTGTATCCGGTACAGATTTTAAAATGATGACAATGGCCCCAATTGCCCTGATAAAATCTCTGTCGTAAATAAAGCACAGTTCATAGACAAAGTGCCTTGGACCTTTTACCTATTAAATATGTTAAATGGACACATTTTTATACAGCACATTTCCACCGTCAAAGCGATTTACATCAAGGACACAACGACAGAGTTCATCTGTGGGAGCTGGAAGTTCACCACCAACCTGTGTGTGAGTGGATCTGACCCACTCAACTACTGATGTTTGCAAATGAACACTCCCAGTATCTCGTGTCACTATAGCCCAACAATAACGAGTACTATGAGCCACGTCCAGTGTTTTTGCATCAAACTGTGTGATTCCCAACCCACGTGAGGCTAAAAATGATCAGTTATTGCACAAATGATGACCGCATTAAGCACGGTTTGATGTATTTATTTGTTATTGACCAAATATATCTAGATTTACAACAGCGTGGCTATTCCTGAGACAGACATCAGTACAAAACATATCATTATCTCCATTATTCAACCTTCTGACACTTTAGTAATTTCACTTAAAGGTACAGTATGTAACTTTCTGGAGGTGGATACTGGGGTTATAGCCAAAGGAACAGTATTTCCATGGAAACAACCAGAAGGAGGGAGGTTTTTGTGGAGGTGTAAGGAGTGACGAGTAATATTTTGATGTTTTTCGGAGCAAAAGATCCAAAATTAAAAAAGAAAACACAACAAAACAAAAAACACTTTATTCTAATCTACTGTTTGGCTAAAAAAGTACATAATGTGGCTTTAACTAATCACAAAAAACGTATTATTTACTTACACCTAATCACATGAACAGCTTAAGCTTGTCAAAGAAAATGTCTTTTTTAAAGTAAATTCCTATAAAACGTATTTGTTCTCATGCACAATCCACTTATTTTCTGCATGCCCTTGAGTCCCTTCCCTGTTGTTCTAATGTCCCGAAAGAACACCATAATAAAAAAGGCATTTATTCTGAAATAGAAACGCGAGAAAGTAAGAATTCATATGAAAGGATAAACCTGAACATCTGGATCTACTTTATTTCTACCTCAAATAATATCACGACAAAGAAGTGATTATGTGTTCTCTTATAACCAGTTTGTTCACTGCAGCCTCGCTTTCAGTGTTTTCTGTGGAGCGCTCTATGACCTCTGTGGATGATTAAAGATTCACTCTGTACCCTTTCAGGCGGAGGGTCTAACGCCATCTTTTTTCCGTTGAGTGTTTCACCGCATTTTTTTTCGGTTATAGATGGTTTTATTGCTCGGAAATACAAAACATTCTTACTTTAAGTGGGCTTGCCTGTCCACAGATCTGACCTGGGACTTTGCTGGTTGTGTCTCATTTGTATTTCAGTGGCATTGAATCATAGACTGTATAAAGAAGTGGACTAAGTGAGCGTGACATCGAGTATCATAGCAACCAAAGAGCAACGCTGTCAATCAAACCTGTTGCTAAGGCTAGAGGGAGCAATCTCAGGGAAAGAAGGCGCCTGATTTGTCTCTTATTAATGTTCGTATCTTGAGTTAAGGACACAATAGAGGAATAAAAACACCAGGATCATGTGGAGCGGGTTAATACGAACATTTTAAGACCAAAATGACGAGTCTGACAGCAGGATTTACAGAGAGAGGACACAGTTTTCTAATGTAAAGTGAATTGGAGTCGATGGAGTTGGAATCACAACCATGATCACTTCCTATTTTGAACTTGGCGGCTAGCAGGTTAGCTATGTCCATTTATATATACAGTCTATGCATTAACCTTATACACTGCCTGGCCAAAAGAAAAGGTCACACACTCTAATATTTGGTTGTTCCGCCTTTAGCTTTGATTACGTCACATTCGCTGTGTCATTGTTTCGATTTCACTTCTGCAACGTCACAACATTTATTTCCATCCAGTGTTGCTTTAATTTTCCACCAAGATGTTGCATTGATGATGGTCGAGTCTGACACTGCTCAAAGCTTCTCCAGCACATCCCAAAGATTCTCAATGGGGTTAAGGTCTGGACTCTGTGGTGGACAATCCATGTGTGAAAATGATGTCTCTGTCTCTCTCTGTCTCACGCTCCTGATCCACTGTGTCACAATTTGATCCTGTTGAATCCTGGCATTGTCATCTTGGAATATGCCCGTGTCATCAGGGAAGAACAAATCCACTGATGTAATAACCTGGTCATTCAGTATATTCAGGTGTCAGCTGACCTCATTCTGCTGAACCTCGACCGGACCAACTGCAGCAACACCAACATATTTTCTTAGTTAAATCCAGGTGGCGACTTTTTTTTTTTTTTTGGCCAGGCAGTGTTCAAGTTTGTGAACGTAAAAAGAAGTCAAAATGAATGTTGGATTATACGCTAAAACTTCAGAATGAACAGATTTAACCAATACCGAGACAACCCTAACACAGCAGTATCCCACAGAGCGCAAACTCTCTCACACATTCACTCAGTCACCCTCCCTCTCTTTATCAGATTAAACGCTGTGCTACTTTGCAGAGCAGGACTGGCACCTCTCCAGGCCGAGGGGGTAGCAGGCCTGACAGCGCAGGTCACTGATGGACTCGTTGAAGCGGTTGGCCAACATGGAGAGCTTACTGCCGTGACACAGGGAGCAGGGAGCGCAGCCGGAGCCCCCACACTGCTGACAGCTGTCGGAGTCCTGCACGCAGAGGAGAGAGGGAGTTATCAAACGGGGGCTGCAGGGGGAGATTAGGATGTTAAAATGCATATGACAGGTTTTCATGCTAATTATTATTTGGTTTGGTAGGAACCTGTGCTAAATATTTATTAGGTGCAGTCAAGTGGCAGTTTGTGGAAAAGAAAAATACAAAAATACAGAAAGTAGCACTAAAAAATGGGAAGAAAATGGGGGGGAGTCATCAGCTTGTATCACTTTAATTATAAAGTTTTAACACAGTGGTTCCAGAGGGTCTCCAAAAATTGTGATAACACTTTTCTTTGTATGTTTGGAAATGTACATCCTATTTTGGAAAATTATGATGGACTGTTGGAAAAAAAACAACAACAACAAAATAAATAAAATAAAAAGAAAGAAAGACAAATAAATTAATAAATAAATGTACAAAATAAATAAATGTACAAGAATAAATAAATGAATAAATGCATACATAAATAAAATAATAATAATACATAAATACAAAAAATAAATAAATGTACAAAATAAATAAATGTACAAAAATAAATAAATGAATAAATGCATACATAAATAAAAAAATAAAATAAAATAAAATAAAATAAAATAAAATAAAATAAAATAAAATAAAATAAAATAAAATAAAATAAAATAAAATAAAATAAAATAAAATAAAATAAAATAAAATAAAATAAAATAAAATAAAATAAAATAAAATAAAATAAAATAAAATAAAATAAAATAAAATAAAATAAAATAAAATAAAATAAAATAAAATAAAATAAAATAAAATAAAATAAAATAAAATAAAATAAAATAAAATAAAATAAAATAAAATAAAATAAAATAAAATAAAATAAAATAAAATAAAATAAAATAAAATAAAATAAAATAAAATAAAATAAAATAAAATAAAATAAAATAAAATAAAATAAAATAAAATAAAATAAAATAAAATAAAATAAAATAAAATAAAATAAAATAAAATAAAATAAAATAAAATAAAATAAAATAAAATAAAATAAAATAAAATAAAATAAAATAAAATAAAATAAAATAAAATAAAATAAAATAAAATAAAATAAAATAAAATAAAATAAAATAAAATAAAATAAAATAAAATAAAATAAAATAAAATAAAATAAAATAATACATAAATACAAAAAAAATGTACAAAATAAAAAAAATAAATGTACAAAATAAAAAAAAATGCACAAAATAAATAAATAAATAAGAAAGATGATGCAATCCCTAGGCAGACGTTCCGGGCATGTCCCACTAGGAAGAGGCCCCAGGGAAGACCGAGGACACGCTGGAGGGACCATGTTTCTCGGCTGGCCTGGGAACGCCTTGGGGTCCCATCAGAGGAGCAGGAGGATGTGTCCAGGGTGAGGGAAGTCTAGGAGTCCCCGCTTAGACTGCTGCCCCCGTGACCCGGCCCCAGATAAGTGGAAGAAAATGGATGGATGGATGATGCAATGATGGAAAGAACCAATAAGGACCATGAGAAATGAATCTTTCATCCAAACTTGGTTATGGACATGGTCTAAACTTCTGAATTTTACTGTGATGAAATTGCCAGTAACGATATAAGGGATCCATGGCTTCAAAAAGTTTGAAATCTCCTACTTTAACATTATTATTGCTAGATAAGTTATGACATGATTCGCTTTGTTTTACATTTGGGAAAATAACATGGCCATTATTCAGTTATATGCTCATGTTTCCAGGCAATAACACGTGTCAGGAAAACACAACAGTCATCATTCGGTTCACACTGGAGCGGCGTTTGTTAACTTAACACCTTTGACCTACATGCAATAAAACAGACTTTATAGAACCAGAGCAATGTGGCCCTTATGAAGAGTTAATTTAGGGCTTTGATGGCAGGTTAGTGCAGAGCCGGACAGCCATTTTCACTGCCATCTGCTCATTACATACAGATTTACAATGGGAACAGCTGACTGGGCATTCGTTCTACAGGACAAGGAGTTGGCTCACAATGGGGAAGTGCAATGAGGAGTGTATGGATTGTTTTCTGGCCTGTGTTCTTCACTACTACTACAGGCTGAAGTTATTTGAAAAGATTTATGCACATTTTATCCAAGCGTATTTATTATTTACGAATAAATGACCTCCATTTTAGGGCCAAAAAAGAATGCAACTGCTTCGCACAGCTTCTAAATAGTTCCATGACAACTTTAAAATTACCCTAGTGAGCCCCTTGTGGTTGAATATGGCAGTAGCACAGTGGTTAAAGCGCTCAACCATCAACCAGAAGGTCAGCAGTTCCAACTCTGTTCAGACTGGTGAGTTCTGCTGTTGTGTCCTTTTGGTAACACGCTTCAGCTTTCAAAGCACAAAACCAACTGCTGTGAAGTGAATGAATTGATATTTTACAGTGACTTGCTAAAGGGGAGAGGGGTAATTCATGTACGTCTACAGCGGAGGGTTCGGCAGTTGCCACGGTGACACGATGCACACATTAGCAAACACAGCCTTCGCCAGATCGTCAGCGTATCCTCCGTGGTAGAGTTACGCTTGGCTCAGTCTAGTTTTTGTGATTTTGGGTTTTTTTTTGCCGGATCCCGCTTCTCGGAATCTCCCTGCACCTCAGCCTCCGACCCAGCTCTCCACGACCGGTACAAACACTTCAGCCTCCGACCCAGCTTCCTACAACCGGTTCGAAGACGTGATCCTATGCCTCCTTTCTTACCTGCTCCATCAACCAACATTCACATTTCCTTTTTTGTAATAAACTGTCAAACTTTACCCCCGAGTCTGTATTTTTGATCCCCCAGATGTTACAACACCTGATAAGCTTTTAGAAAACTCAAGAAAAACTACAAAATTAATTTAAACGACACATTTTCAGAAGCCTGGGATCAATATGTGTGTTCATCGTTGAGTTCAGGTGTGATTTTCAACAAAAAGCTGCACGTAACTAGCTGAAAAACCACTGGGTAATGCTAGTTAGCTTGTGATTGTATGCTATTTGAGAGGGACTTAAGACAACTAAATCAGTTCTTTATGGTCAGATCGTGTTAAAACAGAGCTCAGATTAAAGTCTCACAGAGCTTCAGATGGAGAAGTGCCACCAGTTAGCATCACCGCCCAGGGAATGACATCAGCTGTGAACTATCAATAAAGTAAAACGTAGATCTATGCTTGTTATCACATCTAAACGGATAAAAAGGAGCTATTCTTATTGCAGGGACCATCCACAGTTTGCAGACAGTTTGCTCCACCGTATTTATCAAGTATTATTTCATTACCGCAAAACAGGAACTCACATAATCCGATTTATTTGTACCTAAAATAATGCAAAGCAACGTAGCGAGAATGCAGTTTAGCGATATATAGTTTTTAAACAGATGAAACATGAGCAAAAATGAATGTAACTCGATTATAAAAACAACACCGAAGTCAATTACTGTGAAAAAAAACAATAAAATCTCGACATATTGGAGCGAGGAGACGTAATGAAAAAGGTTGAATTTTCTGGTATATGAAAACGCTACAATACGGTGTACCATCCAGGAGACTACAGAACAGAACGCTGGGCCCTGATAATGAGCGATGGGAGGAGCGTAGCGGGGCGGTAATAGCAGAAAGGTGATAGCCTGTGTTCTTGCAGGATGGTGTGAGTGCTGCGGTATATGCTGCGAGGGCATTGTGAAAAAGTGTGGACTCATCAGGAGAGTTGACAGATAGCACAATGGCACTATAGTGTTGTCCATTAAGTAGAGGGACATTAAGGTCTGGGTGCAATATAGGGCAGAGCAGCATTGTGGGAAATAAGGATCCATCTGTGAACGTTAAAAATGACCTATACTCTTGTACTTTCTATGGTAATGTAATCTAAATGTTTATGAATAGTGTTTCGTGGGCAAGAAAAAGACAACAACATGTAGCTACTTTATGTATCCATCCGTCTGTTAATGTTAGTGTCAAAACATAAAAAAAAACACAAAAAAAACAAAACAAGATAAGCTTTTTCCTGTCGTAACGAGGTATCCTGTATAATATATGCCTTAAAATCAAATGTCTGAGGTACACTAGTTACAAAAATAAAGTGCATTTTATATATTTACATGTTATAGGGAAGCATCTGATCTGTACTTTCGACTCCGCTACATATCTAACAAGTATTTTTTATTATAGTTTGAGACTTTCTGAAAAGGCTGAGGGGTGAATTTTTATCATGATAGTTTGAGCGAACTGAAATATACAAGTAAAAACAGATAAAACTACCAGAAATGATCAAAATCGATACATTTGAAGCTCTATTACGTCTCAAAATGTGCGTGAAGTACTTTTACTTTTTACTTTTTTAAATGAGTACAGTGGTCCCTCGTTTATCGCGGGGATTACGTTCCAAAAATAACCCGTACTAGGTGATATCCGTCTTTTCTCACACAGGCGTTAACATTTTCTCACATTTCTCTCTCGTTTAAACTCTCTCAAAGTTCAAACCTTCGTAGGCGCCTTTAAACGTTTCATTGACATTGTGGGTTTTGTCGGGGAGAAAACAAATTGCAAACGTACAGCACTTCAGAGTCACACTGCGATCCAACGTTTATGTAAATTTGTCTGAACACATTCTGTACTGTACAGGAGACACGGCACGGAGGAGACTGATGGACAATGGTCTACAGTCCAACAGCCAATCAGGACGCAGAACACAATGCACGATCAAACACTGTGAAAAAGCCTGAAAACAGCGAGACCGCGAAAGGTGAACTGCGATATAGCGAGGGACAACTGTACTTTAATACTTTTACTTAAGTAGATTTTTCATGTGACACTTTTACTTTTAGTTGCGTGTATTTTTTGCTTAGTACTTCTTCCACCACTGGTCAAACAAAATACATGTTTAAGCCTAGTAGCACTATGTAACTTTTCTGGTGAAGAGTATGCCACCTGCTTGTTTTTTTTTTGTTTTTTTTGTTTTTTTTTATTATTTTATTTTGTTTATTTTATTGTTTTATTTTTATATATTTTATTGTTTTATTTTTATTTATTTTATTTTATTTATTTTTATTTCAATTCTTTTTTTTTTTTTTTTTGCATTGCGAAAAATATTTCAAAGTATGGCTCTAAACCTGTCCATTTTGGTGGAAACAGGCTGATGATGCCACTAGGCCACGTTAAAGGTCAGATAAAGAGATGACCCCGCTCCATTAAGAAATATAATAATTGCAAAATAGATAAATTTCACGGATTATCTGCGACAAAGCACGAATATCTACCTGGAGACAAGAAGACGGCAGACCTCCCAACGAGACGATTTACAACGTGCAAGTAAATAAATTAAGACTTTCACTGTATCAAATGAAAAGTTTCAACACGCTGTCAGAAAATCACTGCATTTCCCTTTGGTTTTGTTGTTAAAATGGTTCATCTTCCCACGAGCAGAAGGACGTGGTGATATTGAGATGGTCAGTGAAGATGCACATAAAGCTCACACACTCTCCGGAGGTGCATTAGACCAGGGCCCATTACCTTGCCCTCTGCGTGTTTCTCCTCTTTCTCCTGTGATGGCTGGGCGCTGCTGGCCGCTCTCCTCCTCCTGCTGCCGCTGCCCCTCTCTTTGGCCTTTGGGTGCCCGTCCTTCTCCCCAGCGGGTGCTCCGTGCGGTCTCTCTGGCTCAGGTTTTCGGGGAGGTGCTCGAATGATGCGTAGATTACTGGTGTATATGATGATTTTGCCAAAGTCCAACATTGTTTTCTGGAAGAATTTTAATCAATACTCAGTTTAACCATTAATATTAATTGATTTTACTGTTCACCTTTAACAAACTACAAGACCAGTGACAATATTATTTATCCGGAAGATGTTTTTTCTTCCAAACTGATGCACAACACTTTTTTTCAAGTTGTGCTGTGTTTTCAAGTTTTCCTCTACCTGACTGCTGATATAACTTCACTTATGTCATGAAAAATAGACTATACACTACTCCGATGTCTTGTCTTGTCTATAAAAGTGATGAATTTGTTCCTGGGTATATTTTTTTTTCCTTTTTATAACACAGTGGACAGTATGACCTCCCTCTCATCATCCTGCACTAATCAAGCACCAACTAAATGAGACATTGTTTAGCTTTGTTATCCCTTATCTGAGCACCGCAATCAACTCCAAATTTCATATCATTTTGTCATCACTGAATCCTTGCTGAAACTTGAATGAAGTAAAACATTTTTGCTTGTAGTTCTATAAAAAAAAAGTATTACAAATATATTCTCAAATCCTGTCTTGAGATTACATTTCATTAGCCATTATATATATATGTGGCTTGTAAAAGTTCTTGTGAATAAAGAATTATCACAGCAAAACCTTTAATTTAAGTTTGCCTGACCAGCCAGTCCATCAAACCACAGAGGGAGGGGATGGGTTCTGTTGTAGGGAGTATTATACCTCAGTACGGCAACTTCTGTATTTGTCTAGATTTCATTTTTATGCACTTATTTCCTTCATTAAAACATAAACTACAGGTTAATCCTTCATTTACTCCTTATCGCAAACTTTGGGGAAAGCCAATTTTGAAATTAGCCAGTAAAAAACAAAACTTGTGAACTTTGAACTCCATCCTAACTCGGGTCCAACCACAACCACTAATTTGTTGCACTTTCTCAAATGCGGGAAAACATCTCCACTCGAAAATTGTCTTCAAAATTATTTTACCTGAGATAAACAAAAAAAAAACAATTTACTACTTCACTTGTTGACTTGTTGATTCGGCAGAAATCTTTGCTCTTTACCAGTCGTCTGCGTTATTTTCTTTTCTTTCTTTGTAAGCCGCCATGTTTATTTTGAAACAAACTGACTGTGGATTTCTCTGATTGGTTAATTCGCCCGTCAATCACTTCTATCTGAAATCTTGGAGACAGGATAGAGTTTCCAGACCCACGTGTCTTTGTAAAATTTTGTCCGGTTAATAATTAAGTTGTACCTATCATTCTTAATAAACAATTTGTTCACTCGGAGTTCATTCATTCATACTTTTAAGGCATATTACTGTATAGTTATTATGAAGTGGTACAGATAAATCATTATTCTGGTGTTTACTGCTTCACCTGTTAATTCTGCAGAACTCTTCGCTCTTTACCAGTCCTCTGCATTATTTGATTTTCTTTCTTTCCTCGTAAGCCGCCATTTTGAAACAAACTGACCGTGCATTTCTCTGATTGGTTCATTCGCCTGTCAATCACATCTATCTGAAATCTTGGAAACAGGATACGGTTTCCAGACCCACACGTCTTTATAAATTTTGCCAAAAGCGTGTGGTTTTTGCTGGTCGGTTCGTAATTAAGTTGTAACCATCATTCTTAAAACAACTTGTTCATACTTTTAAGTCTGTTACTGTAGAGTTATTATAAAGTGGTACAGATAAATCATAATTCCGTTGTGTCGTGAGCTGCTCTTTCTTTCTCGAACAAAAGCAGAAGCCGCGAGGTGTGTTTCTTACTTTGGCGTCTCCCTCGTCGGCTCCGCTCTGGCCCGGAGCCGCCTTGTAGCTCCCCACTCCTCTGTACACGTTTATCCTGTGTGCGATGAGGCCTGTGGGGGGGTAGGTTCCTGCAACAACAGTGCACAACAACATCACGACGCACAATCTGCTGAATATAACCGAGATGTCTAGACTTATGATGCTAGAATAAAACGGCATATATTTGAAGGTGATTACAATATTGACAAGCAGATATCTGAGTTTGAATGAAGTTCTGGGCTGAATATAAACTGATGTGGGACGATTGTTAAAATAAAATCTAAGAAAACAGCTCAAACTTTTTGTCTAGTTGAGTGAATTGAATTTTCTTCGTCAATGGAACCAACAAGGACGACTGAGGGATTACACAGACAACTCGAAACAACGTTGACTCTACGTATATCCCATATCAGGAATTGAGAAAAAACAGTCGATTAAACTACTTTTCAATTTCATCAAAGTGTGGAAAGTTCTATTTGGAAAAACGTGTTCTCTACAGTCTCTATTTGACTGTAGGACTACGCAAAATAAATAAAAATATATATATGTACATCACAGTTTGGACCAACTTGGAGCCTAAAACCCATTTTCTGTCACTAATCGTGTTCACGTAATTATCTTTATGTCATACTCTACATCACAACATCTGGCCCTTTAAGAACAGCCATTTTGCTGATGTGGCCCTCGGTGAAAATGTGTTTGACACCACTGCTCTACATGATCCTGGTGTTTTTATTTCACTATTGTGTCCGTAAATCAAGATATGACCGTTAATAACAGACAAATCAAGCGTCTTCTTTCCCCGAGATCGCTTCCTCTAGCGTTAGCAACAGGTTTGATTGACAACTCTACTAAACGCTCACTTCTTTCTACAGTCTATAGTTTCAGGCAAATGATTCCTTCCTAATTTAAAGGATTTAGTGACGACTTTTTCCCGTTCAAGAGATAAAATATTTGACTTTGAACTGCTGTAACAACCGAGGATCATTACTGCGCCAAATCCTTCAAATCAGGAAGGAATCTTTATGCCTGGGCCCCATGAATAGCCATTTACTACTTTTGAAAGTTCACCAGACGTTTGCGATAAGGAGTAGCTGGAGGATTAGCCTGTAGTGTATGTTTAATGAAGGAAATAAAGAGTGAAAAGGAAATCTGGACAAATACAGAAGAGGCCAATGTGCCGTACTGAGGCCGCTCACTGCCAGCTCAGTCTTTGTTATCCTGGTCCATGTCATTACAGCTATAATACTCCCTACAACAGAGCGAAATTGGACTGCACTAGACTGGAATGGACTCTACTGTCATAGATGCCGTGCAGATGGTAATAAACTTCTCCTGCGTTAGAACTCATGTCACTTTTCTTGAATTCTTGGACTACTATAAAGTTACTAAAAAGTCGCCACCTGGATTTAACTAAGCAAATATGTTGGAGTTGCTGCAGTTGGTCCAGTTGAGGTTCAGCAGAATGAGGTCAGCTGACACCTGAATATACTGAATGACCAGGTTATTCCATCAGTGGATTTGTTCTTCCCTGATGGCACGGGCAGATTCAAAGATGACAATGCCAGGATTCATCAGGCTCAAATTGGTGGTTCAGTAGTATGAAACATCATTTTCACACATGGATTGTCCACTACAGAGTCCAGACCTTAACCCCATTGAGAATCTTCGGGATGCAGATATAGAACAGTGAACATTCTTTCTGTAAAGTCAGATTTCTAAACCGTGTGCCACTGCTGTGCTGTTATTAGCTAATGAGTCAGTGTAATCCTTCATTCGTCCATTGTAGTGGTTCATTGTAGCAAACATTTTTAAAGCTAGTGAGTGATCTTGGACATTTTTTTGAGAATGAGACGTTTCTAAAGGTATAGTACTTTAGGTCACGGCAGAATAAATGTCTATCTTCTCAGTCCAGTACCTTGAGATTGAACATTCTTAACCAATTGACAGAATTCAGTTTCCATTTCCTATATAAGAGTGTGCTGTCTCTTCGTTTTATGCTATTTTCCTGTTTCCCAGTTGATAAAATAGTGCATTAAATCTGCCTCTGAAAGCCCCAATCTTCATCATTATAGTTGCGTGGCTGTTGTTCCATTTATTCGAGCACCACGACTGCTCATTTCATAATCACATCCACATTCATCATGCTCTCGTCGCTCACAGAGAGGTGTAATTTCACAAACACATGTAGAGCCAATCACGGATATCATTTTATGGAAATCCACCTCCACTATTCCACTACGGGAGATTGTATCACTACGCTTTCTCCCATCTCACACCTGCGCCCACGCAATCAGACGAGCACAAACCACAGCGCACCCTGGTGGTCTCCCCCGGACCCGTCTTCAAAGCCGCAGTACTGGTCCATTTCCAGGTGGCTGGGTGGGATTTTCCTGTGGACAAAACTGTGAGGGTACTTCTCCGCAGGACTGTCCAGCTCCTGGCCATCCTCGTACACGTGTTTGAGCACCCGGCCGCTGTACGAAGACGCCAACTTGAACCGCACCTATGTGAAGAAACACAGAAAATATGAAAGGACACTAGGGCTGTAGTCGAGACGAAGACTGAGGCTAAAACCGCACGGGAGTTCGTGCAAAAACAACTATTTGTGCAGAAAAAAGTACTAAGAGACTGTATTTATATATAAAGACAGATTGCACTTGTGAATCATGAGGTTAATCTGTGTTTTTACATATAAATACCCAAAAATACTACTCAATCACTCACTAATCTCTCTCGACTAAAGAAGTACTAGAATTATTACATTTTAACGAATGTAACAAAGTCAAATAGGTAAAGTACTGCACTTAAGTATACATTTTAGGTATCTGTACTTTACTTAATTCGATTTTAAAGTGGATACATTTTACGTTTACTTCACTACATTTGAGAGCAGGCATTTGTACTTTCTACTCCTCCGTTTTGTTTTGTTTTTAACTGGACTGAAAAGTAAAAGTATTTTTCATTACTGTCTGAGACCTGGTGAAAAGTCTGAGGGGTTTATTTTGAACACATTTGTAGTTTGGGCCAACAGAAATACACAAATCAATTCAGTTGTCTTTACAAAATTCTGCACAAATCTGTACCAAAATCACTACATTTGAAGCTTTATTCGATCAGAAAATCTGTGTGAAATACTTTTACTTTTAGTCTTTAAGTACATTTTTAAACAGGCACTTTAATACTTTTAGTGAAGCCGATTTTTTCATGTGATACTTTTACTTTTTCTTGAGTATTTTTTGCTCCGTATCTGCACTTCTACTTAAGTAAAAACTGAGTACTCCTTCCACCACTGATAAAATGTATTCAATTATAATCTCCAATGTCTCTTCAATAATACAGTATGTATCAGAGTTTACATCCGAAAGTACTTTACGTTTTTACAGTTTGTCTCGTAAAATCCCCCAGAATGCATTTTGTGAGCAATAGGCTATAATGTAGTAAGCCTATTAAATGTGCAATATGTAACTTTCATGGCGGAATCTCCATCGTTTTCTTGTTTCCATGGAGATGTTATTGCTGGACGTGAACGCTCCGCTGTATGGCATTAAACTTTTGTACCTCTAGGGATAGAAGCAGGGTGTGCAATCAGGAAATGACAATACAGTACTGCAATTTTATGAAGGTAATACGGCGTGGTTATTGTTATACTGGGGAATATTTCAGGCAAAGAAAAGTTACACAGTGCACCTTTGTTTTATATCAGTAACCTGCTACACGATATACAAAAATGTAACTTTTTTAAGATCAGTTCTGTCAAAAACTTCAACCAAATGTAGTTAGAAAAGTCCCCAAAACGCAGACTTGTTCCCAAACTATGACCTATTTGTAATTCTAAAAACACGACTTATCATTAAAGTAACACATTTTGCACAGTCACAAAAATATAACTGTATTCAACTTCATCAGCCCGACTCATTCATCTCTAAAGTCGTACTACCTTCCTGGGATTGGTGGTCTCGTAGCGTTGGTCCAGTTTCCTCTGTAGCTCCTCCATGGTCCGTCTCTGAAGTGAAACACCAAAGCAAATACTTCAGTCCATCGGCGGCACTTGGACAGGGCTCTGTGACTCCTGGTGTGATCAAAGTACCTCCAGATGGTCAAAAAATACAGAGAAATCCCAGATCCTGCTTCTTACATAAACTACTTTGGTGTGTATACCGTCTCGATAGTCAACACTGGAGCTAACCTGCTGTTTTGGGCTCCCACCTCTCCATCTCCATCTTAATTATTCACAGAGGGATCGTATTTACAAAGAGAGGCAGGGGAAACCAGAAGCTCTGTCATCAAATAATAATGTGTGCAGAGGAGTGTGAGGGAGTGTGCAGAGGACAGGAGGACAGTGGAGTGCTAAAAGTCACCGTGACGTTTGATCCTTGTTTTGTTTTTACGGTTCCTCTACGTCAGGGGCCTTACGTAATGAGCTCAACACTTTTGGAGCTGATAATAGTAATGCACTGGGTTAGTATGACAAAAAGAAATGGGTTCATACAACTTAAATGCTTCGAGATATTAGTTTGTTTCTCTCACCCAAGATGGACATATGAAGTGCCTTTCAGGACACCAAAAGGCTGCCCATCCGTGACATCGGCGTCTCTGACAACCAGTAAACACACACACGCACACCGAATACACACTAGGCAAGGTGGGGAAGTGTCTTGTCTAATGATAAAATAAAAAAATAAAAAAAACATTGCAAAAATCAAAATTAAACTGTCAAAACCAGACTTAGAGAGACTTATCCATGCATTTGCCAGTAGGTTAGACGACTGTAACGTCCTGCTCACTGGCTTCTAGTAAAACTTCGAGCAGTAAGGCAGCTGCAGTACATCAGTATGAGCACAGGTCTTTGCACTGACTCCTGTGGCTCAGAGAATAGACTTTAAAACAGCTCTGCTTGTGAACAAGTCTCTCCATGGACCAGCACCAAAGAACATCTCCCACATGTTAGAGCCACATGAACCATCTCACACTCTGAGGACTTCAGGGACCGGCCTCCTGCTGGTGCCAGAGTCAGGACTAAACATGGGGAATCAGAGTTTCAGTTTTAAAAAGCCTGGAACTGAGGATGTGAGACAGGCCTCTACTTTGACAATGTTTAAATCCAGACTCAAACAGTTCTTTTTAGCTGTGGATCGGACTGAAAGGTGTTTATGATATAAGAGTATGCACTAGACCAGGGGCGTCAGACTCATTTTCACTGACGGCCACATGAGCAAAATGGCCTGTGCCTGTGAGGTAGTATAATGTCACTAAATGTATGTGTCATGTAAAATAAATGTAACTACTTTTTAACTTGTTAAATAACTCTCTGTATTTATTACTCAGTCAAGCTGCAAATACTGCCTGTCTGTAACTGCGTATCCCCTGATAAACTGACATTTTTAAAAGTGTATCGGTCACACCTGCTCAGACCTTCAGCTCAGCTTCAAAAACAGCCTTTTAATTACTGGACAATTTGTTGTTTTTCTTGTTTGGTGTCAAAATGTCGAAGTAGATAGTTCACTTTCACAACCGACCGCGCCTCATAACACAAAAAAACATACAGGTTTTTCTCCTTGAACTAACACACACTTGTATTCATGTTCACCTTTCTTGAAACTGCCGACAATTTTCCCGAACATTTTGGGATCATTTGCAAATATTTCTCAGTTCCACTTGTTGGAAAAATCTCATTCGTTTATGTTCGATGCAGACATTAAAGCAGCACAGACTTATTTACCTTCTCGCGGGCCACATAATATGACGTGGTGGGCCGCATTTGGCCTCCGGGCCTTGAGTTTGACACAAGTGCACTAGACTAAAGCCACAACCAGCCCATTTAGACACGAGGAGAAGATGCAAACTCTGCACAGAAAGGTCTTCCCAGTTCTAAAGTATCATTGTAGATGCTTGATGATATATCTACCATCATCAATCACTGCAAAAGATAAAATAACTCCGGGCCACGTGTTAACTATTTCTGTTTACAAAGCAGTGAATGATGTAGCGTTTTGCATCATCATTGTCGTACTTCATTGTCATTATATATCACATTTTAAACTAAAGCCTATTAACCTGTCAGCCTTTACCAAATAACCTTAACAAACAAGTTCTTTCACTGGGACTAGACAAAAGGATCAGTTATGTGGAACAGAGTGGCTGCAATAGAGCGAACATGTCCCAACGGAGCCTCCTCCTCCTCCTCTTCTTCTGTGTCTCCTACCTCCTTGTCTCCTAGCTCCTGTCTCCTCCTCCGCTGACCAAGGCTTGAGTTAATCAGATTGCAGAACAAGCAACTGGATTCAGCCGAGCGAGAAATTGTTTTGGGCTCGACGCTGTGGAGGAACCTCTTAGAGAGCCGAGGACCCTCCTGTACGTCTGTCTATGTCGTCATATTAACGCCACGTCTACTTTGTATTATCTCCATTATCTGCCCTAAACATATTACAAGCCTCAAATGCAGTGCTTTATAAGAAGAGTACCCGACATATATACGACAAATACGCACAACCAGCAGTGATGATCTGTATTTCTTGCATTTTTGTATAGAATTAGGTTTGAAAATTAAAAAAAAAAATCCATCCTTAGACACTAAAACTATAAAACTCGATACTTTTACTTACTTTTATTTATTTTTCTTGATACACTTATCAGACTTTTTCTTAGTTTTTAAATGGTCTATATCAGAACTAGTATGAGTCAATATGGAACTGGAAACATCAAAAATATTTTAATTATTTTGGATAAAAAATTACAGTAATTTGGCCCAAACTGTGTATTTTGGTGGCGACTCTTGTCTGGCAATTTTTTAACATTTTTAAATTGTTCTCTGGCTGCTATTTCATTCACAAACCACTGAAAAATACCTGTAAATGATGTTAAATTTTTACTAATTTAGCTGTGTAGCAGTGTGGCCTGCACTCGGGCCTTGACACTAGTCCGTTTGGCGAATCGCGATAGCTGTCGATCAATAAAATAGCGCTTACTTTGCATCATTCACCCTCTGATCTATGCACTTCCTGGATTCCTGGTGCTTTCTCTGTATCCTCCACACTCCAGATAGTATCCTAGCGTTCTTTTAGTTAACTTTAATCACTTAGTTTGATCCATTTAGTGCCGTTGCCTGTTACGTGATCGCTGTGCTGGGATAGCTGCAGTACTGCTGTCGAAAGCCCCACAATGCACGTTCCTGAGAGGCTAAAATGACATGTCGGAGCTTCCTTTTTATTTCTAGACGTGACTCGTGTGGGCGCTAGAGCCTTTTCCCTGCAAACGCGGACTATCGACTGTAACCTGCCCTGTTCATCTTCTTCCTCCATTAACACGAGTCCGACCTGTTCAGCCCAGTGTTGACTTATTCTCCCACTTACGTCAGGTAATGGACTTTGCGCTGGAGTAATGAAATGTACAGAACTGTCTATACATCTTTCCATTCAACTACATTAATATTGTGTAAAATAAATGTACGATTTGTTGAAAATGGGACCTTGAACATCACCACTCGTCTTGCCGCAGCTGTTGTCTTTTTCTGTCTTTCACACATTACCATATTTTTGTTCATGCCTGAAAACCCCCGTCAGTGTTTACCCCACAGTGATACATTTGAGGTACGTTTAATTATATTCCTGTGTGGTCTTGTAGCTTAAGGGTGAATGTAGTAACACTTTGCCAAAAAAAAAAAAAAGCGTAGAGACTGTGCCATTTCCGCATCGTAGGCTCCGTGCATTTCGCTTTGACCTTCCTTTTTAGTTGGGAGTTGTTTCTCTTGTCATGTGGTTTCTGTCTTTCTGCCATTGGCTCCAGTTGCATGGGCAGAAAACATAAAAACTGGACCAACCCGATGATGCTAATGACAGTACTGCACTATGTAAGGTCACCAAACCGTATGGCCACACATGGAGAGAGTTCAGTTCTGTTATGGATGGTACTACATTTGTCACTTATTTAAAGGCATACTGTGTAACCTTTCTCGTGGATTTAACATTTTCCACCTGCTTGTTTTCCTGGAGATGTTTTTACTCTTCATGTGATGTTCAGAAATATGTAATTAAACCTTTTTTTTTTTTTTTTACCTCCATAGAGACCAGCAGATGACGCCACCAGGTCAAGTTACAAGTCATACTCACAGAAAGACGAATACTTTTAGTTATTTTCAAGAAATAAAACTATTCTGCTCCACTAGTGTTTGGGATCTAGCTTTACAAATACAGTTTCTCCAATAAACACCTAGGAAGGCTCCTGCTGTTTTGGACTTTAATGAAGAGTAGATTGAAATATATGCATGTTACAATCATGTAAAGCACATATCATGCAAAGTGTCATATAGTCGATTATTAAAATATAATATATGCACAATACTATCTTAAAAGTAACTACAACTAGTGAAAACGTGTGCAAAACTGTAGATTAGCATCACGCTAACATGAATGGAAAATTACATCATCAATTACATGCTAGCGCTATTATCATCTTGTATTTTAGCGCGGATTTGCACTGTAAATTAACTTAAAGTGCCTCAAGTGAGTTTATAGAGCGAGCTAACATGTTATAACGTTACAATACGTGCAGACAAATATTTGCATGGGACCAAATGACACTTTACAGCTTAAACAGTGAAAAATGACTGAACTGTTCACGTCTGGAACAATATGGCAGGTACGCTAGCTCCGAATAGACAAAACACATTAACGCAAAAGAGAAATATCCTTCTCCACTGAGGGCAGAATAAAACAGTAATTGGACAGTTTAATGCCATACTTTGGAACATTCCAGGCTAATTACGAACATCTCTGTAACTTTTCAGGTGGAAGGTCGGCGATCTGTCCCAGCACAGTGAACCTTTAATGGCAGTTTAATGACATGTTTTCTGCCCTGAAATGATAATTCTTGATATTATTTTGTCTTAAATGCTGAAATCTCTCCCTTGAAGAGTCATTAGTAATCTATATTTGAGTCTGTGATTACCTGTGAGCCACCGCACAGACCATAATACCTCCAAGAATAAAAACTAAAATGCCCAAGAAGGAACAATACGACCTGCCCCTTTCAATCTGCCCTGAGCTTTACCATCGGAAACCCTTTTAAATAAAACCATTAACGCACCTGTCTCTGTATTTCTTCATTCTCATGCAAGTATAGATGTGATTTGTACATTTTTGCGGTGCCCCGAGGCAGCTGACAGGCCATCGGGAGGGGCAGAGTGACTGAAGAGATGGATGGTGCTCTGAAACTGAAGCAAATAGGATTCAAAAAGGTGGAATAGGAATATGAAGACCAATTTATCTACAGGTCTGTCAGAAGAGAGCATCGAGCCACTCTATCTAAAGGTCATGAAGAAAATCCCTGTGTAGAGATGGCTGCCTCTCAGCAATTGTCCATATTTCATCTATGACCGGTGGGTTGGCGGTTCAATTCCTGCACCGGTATAGTGTGAACTGTTGAGTCGCTGAGCAAAACACTTCAACCACACTGCACAATTCAACACAGTTAGGTAAATTTAGCTTCTATAAGTTCTTATATACGAAAGCAGTCATCTACATCTGCATAGACACTCGATGTGTAAAGAGTGAAGTGTCTTGCCCAGTGGTACAGCAATAGAGTGAACTGAGCTGGAGTGCCGTTCACTTCTGGAGCTCTTTGGACTTTACACTTTAAAATCCCTAAGGGGAAATTCTTCTCCTCAAACCTAGAGCTTTTCTGACAGATACATAAACAGACAAAACTACAACAGACACCAGAGTGCACTCAGAGGGGCCTCGTGTTTCTTCTAAAGCAGCCGCTTAGCTACACTGTCAATCAAACCTGTTGCTAACGCTAGCAGGAGGAACCTTGGGGAAAGAAGGTTCTCGATTTGTCTGTTATTAGTGTTCATATCTTGAGTTATGGACACAATAGCAAAATACAAATACTAGGACTAGGATGTAGCGCAGGTTAGTACAAATATTTTAAGACTAAAATTATGAATCTGCAGCTACAGAGAGAAGGGAAACAGATTTTCAGTACTATTTGAGTCGATGGAGCCAGAAGTGTGCCCATGCTCACTTTGTATTTGGACAGAGGAGGCTAGCAGATTAGCAATATCCATTTATATGTACCTCCAACATGAGAAGAGAGGTCATAGGTCAGCACCCTGTACCTCCAACATGAGAAGAGAGGTCATAGGTCAGCACCCTGTACCTCCAACATGAGAAGAGAGGTCATAGGTCAGCACCCTGCACCTTCAACCTCAGAGTAGAGGTCATAGGTCAGCACCCTGTACCTCCAACCTCAGAGTAGAGGTCATAGGTCAGCACCCAGTACCTCCAACATGAGAACAGAGGTCAAAGGTCAGCACCCATGCACCTTCCACATGAGTAGCGGCCATACGTCAGCATCCCATATTTCCAACATGAGAGCAAAGGTCATAGGTCAGCACCCTGCACCTTCAACATGAGTGTAGAGGTCAGCAGAGGCTACCAGATTAGCCATATCCATTTATATATACAGTCTATGCCCCAACCTGAGGGCAGAGGTCATAGGTCAGCACCCCGAACCTCCAAGATTAGAGGTCATAGGTCAGCACCCCGTACCTCCAAGATTAGAGGTCATAGGTCAGCACCCCGAACCTCCAACATTAAAGGTTGTAGGTCAGCACCCAGTAACTCCAACCTGAGGACAGAGGTCAAAGATCCGCACCCCGTACCTCCAAAATAGAGTCAAAGGCCAGCACCCTGTAAATCCATCATGAGAGCAGAGGTCATAGGTCAGCACCTTGTACCCCATCCAAAGGGTAGTGGGTGGAGTCCTGTTCTATGGAGAGCGTGATGCGTCAGACAGCCTCATGCGTCATATTGAACAGGCGTCTGCTCTCAATGTGACAACTGCTCTTTTTGCATCTTTTTGTGAGTTTGGTCATGTTTTTTTTTCCTGCTACTTTCGGCTATTTTTTTTTTTGTATTTTCTCTTATTAATTCAGAATGCAGCAGGGTGTAGCTCCTCTTCGGGATCCCTGGAGCCAGTCCGTGCTCCTGTACACTGACCTCGGCGAAAGGTTGAGACGACTGACACCATTTGCTCAAAGTTTGAATTTGAATTACCCAGTGACATTACCATCGCGCTCGAGTTTGTGTGACGCGATGACACAGCAGAAAACTCACTGTTCCCGTCATTAATAAAAGTGGCTGTTTTAAATAGAGCCTCTAATGCATTTACACTTCATTATCTTAATTACCCTGTCCATCAGATGAGCGATGTCCACTGTGAGTCATGTGCATTTTTCATTATTTGTGTGTGTTTTATTAGCCGTACGCTGGGACCATACGCTCAGAAGATCGTGATGCTGCTGCTGTGAACTTTGATCTCTCTTTAATTTCATCTTCACACATAAAATGAAGCATGTGTGTTTGTGTAGCTGGGCCAGGACAGAGGAACATACAAGTCAGCACTTTTTACACCTGACCTCAGGCTTTTTGGGAGTCTTGGAATGAACTGTAATGTTTTATAAGGGACTGTAACAAATGTTGTGGATACAGGACGAGTTGAGTGAGATTTTAATATATACAGTATGTACAGGAGTATGCCACATGTCTCCTTGTAGATGTACTGTAATACTTTGTCTGGAATAGCAAAAGATGAAGTTTAAATCCGTCAGCTGGACCAATTGTAAGAGTGAAGACGTTTCGCTGCTCATTCTTCAGTTTTGGTCAGAACGCTGGTGGACCCTTAACGACCCTGCTATTGTTCTCATTGTTTTGGGTCTGAATATGGAGTTGTAGATGTGGGAGAGATTATGTGTGAGGGCCCCCATTTCTGTTCAAGGAAGGATTGTCTTTCCAAACAAAAATAGCTTATTTAACTCCTCTCTCAAACCATGTCTTTTCTCTGGCTAAGATCTGAACTTCACTCTCTTCAAAGGAGTGGTTAGTGTCTTTGAGATGGAGATGAACAGCAGACTGGGGTCCTGAGCTGCTCTCACGCTGGTGTTGGTACATTCTCTTATGAAGTGGCTGTTTAGTTTCTCCAGTGTAACGCTCACTGCACTCTTCACTGAATGGAGTAGACTACATTACTTTGTTTGTGGCTCAGGGTTTTGTCCTTTGGGTGAACCAGTTTCTGTCTTAAAGTGTTTGTGGGTTTGAAAAAGGCAGGAATTTCATAGTGTCTGAAAATTCTCTCAAGTTTTTCAGACACACCCGCTGCGTCAGGAATGGTAACACCTTTCCTTCTCTGTTCAGATTACCCGTCTGGAATGTTCCACAGTATGGCATTAAAAGTACCAATCTCCATGGACACGAGAAATTACGAGTTAGATCTGAGAAGAGGAAACCCAATCCAGAATAAGTGAGTGCAGGTAGGTTTTTTAAGGTATTATCGAGATGAAAATACCTTGAATAAATGCAAGATAGATATTATGTTTGATACCACACTGGGAGAAATTCCTGCAAAGGCATTAACATCTCCATGGAGACGACCAGGTAGCAGACCCCTCATCAGAAAATAAACAGATAGATAAATAGATAAATAGATGCATTTGAAAACTGTACAGAGGCAGGTTTAGAATTCTTGGTTTTGTTGTGGAATTTCTAATAATCAAAACCTTTAAAATATAAAATCAACAGAGAAGTTGTCTTGAATAAAAAGTCAGATTTATTGAATCAATTGTGCAAACAGTCGTCAAAGAGCTGGTGTCGTCTCGCCCTCAGCTGACAAATAAACATACATCCAGCGTATTTATACCATCACAACAATTATACCAGTTTAACATAATCTAAGTGGCTCGAGGCGGCTGGACAAATCGTCTCGTAGGCAGAGGACAAGAGATACACTTGTACGTGATAAAAGATATTATCAAGAAGGTTAGGTCAAAGAGATCCATAACAGTTCATAACAATGCAAGTAAAGATTTAGAATAAATAATGACATAACAGTTTATTTTTGTGCGCAGTGATGCTTAGATTTGTGTATTTACAGATGACATTTTTAGAGAGAACAAAATTATTCCCAAACCTAATTATTATGATGAACCAAACCGAGGACTATATATGCCAACCCATGAAAACAGTCTCATTTTTAGTTTTTTTTTTGTAGTTTAAATATATATACTCAGTTCTACCTTTCGTTTTTTCACAAGAATATATCACATCACCCTGTAAAGTAACAGCTGTGCTTTTTTAAACTCCACAGCCATCAATACCCAACATCTAGGGACGTTTAAGTACCAGACCTAACGATACGTGTGGTCAATAAGATTAAGTCCATACAAACCTCTAGAGACTGGAAACAGTTTAGTCTGACAGAAAGAGGCATGTGAGGACTGGGACAAAACCCACTGAGATTATGACTTCAATTGGCCCAAAAGTGTTATTGATTCAGGACTTTATTGAGCTGTAAGAGCAAATGTACCACAGTGATTGTATTATGAAGTATTGTTAAGAAAATAGTCCAGCTCACAGAAAATGCGAATTGGGGCCGGCTGCTTGTCTTTAGGGTTGATTTGGGGGCGTTTCCAATATCCAAGACCAGACAGAGTGCCTCGTTTGAAGGGACCAAAAGAGACTACCAGGCTTGAGCGAAAACAACGCATCTAAAAACAAGAATAAACAGAAAATCATGATTTCTAACAAAACATTTAGTTGTACAAAAAGCCCCTGCACTCTCAGATGGCAGCTTGAACGTAGAGCAAAACAGGAAAGGTTCGCAACGACTGTTTGAGATTAAAGACGTTGTATTTCCATTGCAGAAAGTATTTAACACCAGCCAAACCCGTTACATTGCAAGCTTGCTGTTGTGGCGCAGAAAAAAGCACAATTCACCCATAATTTGGCTTTTATTTCACAACAACATCACATCAAAAACCTATGTAAAAGCGATTGTAGTAAAGGTTTCACTTCCAGCCAAACGATGAAATGACGGAGTCCAGCCGACATGTTTCCTCGTAGATATTTCAACAGAAGCAAATCCGTTAAACCCAAATGCATTTACATACATCTTTTTTTACATTGTGGTACTTCTAAAGCAAAGAGAGAGACACACTATGAATTAAAATCAGGCTGGGAATTCATCTGTTTAATTCATGCTCTTTTTAAAAATGCATTTTCTCTCATTTTTATTTTATTCCTGTGAAACACAAAGCGGATTAGCATTTCCTGGTTGGTTTGGCGTGATCTATCCGTGTCCTGAAGCCCGCACGATAAGCCCAGAAACAGGAGATGATCAGCGCAGAGCCGGGCATTACCACATGTACAAACAGTATGAGTGCGACTGATAGCACCGGGGTCTGCTAAGAAGTAACTGTATTTTAACTTTTAGTGTATTTTCAAAGTGAGTGGACACAAGGACACAATGACATAAAGTGATCCTCTGATCTTTGGGTCGGGGGATCACTGGGTAACTCACAGGGTGGCATTTTAAAAACATTGTGTCGCTGCATTTTAAAGTAATGTGACGGATATTAAGTACTTTCCTCAAGACTAAAATAAATTCTCTTTATCAATATTGAAAATCTTGAAAAAAAAACTGTTCTATACCCATGGATGTCTGTGTAATCCCTCTGTTGTCCAGGTCTGATCCATAGCAAAAGACGAAGTTTAAATCTGTCAACTTGTAAGAGTGAAGACGCTGCTCATCCAAGCTGCTTTTTCATTTCTGGTCAGATTACTGCTGGACACTGCCTTATATCTGTCTGAAGAGAGGGGCTAACTACACTGAATCTGTACCCTATTCAATCTTTAACAAGCTTTCGCGCCGGTGTTGGTGCATCCTCTCATGAAGCTCCTCGGGACCCCAGACTGCTGTACATCTCCATCTCAAAGACACTAACCCCTCCTTTGAAGATAGTGAGGTTCAGATCTTAGCCAGAGAAAAGAAATGGTTTGAGAGAAGAGTTAAAGAAGCTATTTTTGTTAGGAAAGACAATCCTTCCTTAAACAGAAATGGGGGCCTTAGACATAATCTCTCTCTCATCTATAACTCCATCCTTAGACCTAGAACAATGAGAGCAATAGCCCTTCAGACAGATATAAGGCAGCGTCCACCAGCAATCTGACCAGAACTGAAGAAGCAGCTTGGATGAGCCACGAAATGTCTTCACTCTTACAACGATTTGTCCAGTTGACAGGTTTAAACTTGGTCTTTTGTTATGGATGAGACCTGGATGACTGAGGGATAACATTACCATCCACCCTCAGACCCAAACAATGAGAACAATAGCAAGTTCATTAAAGGTTAAATAGGGCAGTTTCACCTGAGACTGGAGACAATAGCTGTTTACAGTTTCAGTGTAGTTAGCTCCTCCCTTCAGATAAATATAAGGCAGTGTCCACCAGTAATCTGACCAGAACTGAAGAAGCGGTTTGGTCGAGGCTTGGTTGCTTTTGTCCAGTTGACAGATTTAAACTTCGTCTTTTGCTATATACCCATGTGTGTGCACGTGATAAGAACAGTGGTGTGTGTGTTATGCGGCGTACTTTACATTCATATGGAGTAAAGATATATATTTTGCTGTATGTCCACACTGAGGCCCCGGTGAGGCCCCTGGCTGCTCCGATCAAACACCAGCTGATGGATTATGCCATTATACAAAACAGCTCTGTGCACCAAAATATGTCACACTCCTGACCTTCCTGCAGAAAATAAATGTCCTGGTCTATCGTCACCAAAAAATCTAGGGTTTTTACTTGAAGAAACTGCTCAAATTAGACAAAATTAAGATCATTTAGTAATCCTGTTATTGTGGCACATTTACATTTTATAAAGCATTATTTTAGAGTGAATTTTTGCTTTGTTGACATTAGCTCTGTGTGCAGTGGCTCAACAAGTAGAAAGTAGAGAGCAATTAAAGAAAAATAACACAAGCGCCGTCATTGTTCTGAGATGGGGAGACATTTTGGATTTACATTTTGGATTTACATTTAAATAAATATTTGTGTGTTATGCATGATCTATTTCTGGATATATAGATCTACATTTCAAATTCATATGACAGGTTTTGATGTGTAATTTTTAGCCAAATCTGAATCTCTAATGATATGTTCCGTATGTTTTAGTAAAATGAGCGTCTGTCATACGCGGCGTGTATGATTCCTGGAGGACGGCCACCTGCACGACTGCACGAAATGGAAAATTCATTTGGGAACATTCTCAATGCAGATAAAACAGTTTTATGCCATTCTGCAGAACATCCCAGGCAAAGTAAGAGCATCTCCATGGCGACAGGTGACAATTTACCAGGAAAGTGACAAGTGAGTGAGAAAAAAGTCCCATCAGAGCAGAGGTGTATTTGTATTTTTATTTTTTTCCTCAGTGTTTTCTTATTTTCTGAGTGCAGTATAAACATTGCAATGCTTTTATTTCAGTCTCTTTTTTTTGGCAGGAATGTTAAGCAGTGGCGCTTTAAGGTATGGTGGTTTTCTGGTTGTTTTAGTCCATGTGTTTGGTCTTATTTCCACTGGTCCACCTGTTTTCCACATGCAGCCAGCGTTGGATTTAAAGCGGCCTTCTGGGTGTTAAGCTTTTCCTTGCACCAGAGGCTGTCACAGTTGAGCTACTCTCTTTTACTGTTCAAAGTCCTTGCCAGTTTTTTTGCATTGCTGTCATTGTCAGTTTGCTTTTCCCTTTTTCCTTTTTCGATACAGGTCTTGTTCTAAATGCTAACTTGACTTAAATGGGAAGCTGATGCAACAGTAAATCGTTTTTTTTTTCTCTTCACAATGCAGTTTATAGATAAATGTGTAAGAACGATGTGTCTTTATAACAAAATAATATGTTTAAGTCGCTGTGATTGATTTTTACTGCCTTAAAAATGTAAAACTAGTTCATTTTACACAATTCACACATATTTCTCACCTTCTTTATGCTATCTGAGCCTCACAATTGTTCACAGTGATGGATTTATAAGCACGTTTCATGGTTTTACTGTCACACCACTGCAACCAACTAGCATGTCAACAGTGCACCATCTTTCCTAGTTTTCAGCCTTTAAAAATGGTTTATAATTAGATACAGACCGCAAACATTTGTCTCACTTTGACCCGAAGATCAGCTTTTACAATGTATGTGTACTGGGGCAGAACTATACTTTATTACATGAGAACAAAAAAAAAAAAAAAATTGGGTGCAGCTCGTTGAATGGAAATGCCACTCTCTCATTGATCGTTAAACATGCCGCTGAGTACCTTTGCGTTGGCATTTCAGGTCTTAAAATAACGCCTATGAATAGAAAATACACTCAGTTGTGCAACCCTTACATGTATTTGGTGTTAGCACGCCTCCCCCTGGTGAGAATGAGCCGTGAAAACAAAGAAACGAACATCTACATCTCCATCCAGTGACCAGAAAGCGTAACAAAAGCAGACACTTGCAGCTAATGCAATTTGACTGCGCAGGATTTCTACCTATGACATAATAATCCAGGGAAAATTTAAACATGATGTCAGCAGCTCAGAGCAAGAACAGTGTGAACAGGATTAAGTAAACCAGCGTGAATGAAGCAAAAATACAACTCCCAGTATGTTTTTGATGAGGAAACTATAGTATAATTACAATATTATTAATAGTTCAAACGTGTTACTGATGATTTTTTGTTATTTTTACAACATATTTAACATTTTCTTACACTTATTCAACATGAAGACACATTTCAAGAAGCATAACTCTATTACAGTATTTGTGGCTGAGGCGACTGTGGGCGAAGCCTTCGAAAAGTACTGAAAGAAGTACACAAAGCCCGGAAGAACTACCCCTGCACATCAATCACACGACGTAGTACTGCCAACAGCTACGCATACTCAACACTACGTAAGGGACGTACGCACGGCTCCACCAATTCCAGGCTTTACATTCAGCTGACGTTCTTACAGGTGCAGGGAGTTATCATTTCAAAACTCCGCACGTGGAGAAGTGTGTGCTTAAAGGGACGGGGAGATGACACAGACAGGTGGAGGCGCAGAGAGAAAATCAAATCTAGGAAAACAAGTGACAGCAGAAAAGTGGGACTCTTTAGATGTGCGAGAACAGACAGGGAGAAGAGAGCAGCAGGGGACTTTTGTATTTAAGATGTGATAGTGTTAGATTTAGTCAACTCACTGCTACTGTGCACAGGCAGATATGAAAGTGCTGTAGGGGGAAACGGCGTGTCAATAGGAAAACATGATGATTTAATTAGAGAAACTAAGCAGCGAGTTATGAGATTTAGAACGCTGTGCAAATGCCGTTCGTTCTTTTTTGGGGCATTTTGGCTGCAGTTACAGTACAACGTTTAATCTTTTTCAAAAGTATAAATGTACACAGCTGGGGTAAGACCATAGACTGTGTAAAGTAATGGGAAAGTTCTTAAACTGAGCAAGACAGTGTTTAAAAGAGTGCGAGAGAGAGTTTTTAAAGGGTGCAAACGAGTGGGTGAGAGAGTTGCAGATTGGGTGATTATTTATGTTTTGATTTGTGTGATTTTAATGTCTTTCTTATTCTGTAAAGCACTTTGAATTACCTTGTGTAAACTTGCTTTGCCTTGCCTAAAGAAGTGGACTTCAGTCAAATGAAGCTCATCGAGGCTAGCAGTTATAGCGGCGAAATAGGAGCCGAGTTGCACATCCGGACTTCCTGCACTCCTGGTTTAGCAACGCTGTCAGTCAAACCTGTTTCTAACGCTAAAGGGAGCGACCTTGGGCAAAGAGGGCTGCTGATTTATGTCTTATTAATGTTCATGTCTTGATTTGAGGACACAATAGCGAAATAAAAATGCCAGGATCATGTAGAGCGGGTTTATACGAACATTTTAAGACCAAATTGACGAGTCTGACAGCAGCAGTTACAGAGAAATTAGCCACAGGTTGTTTTTTTTTAATGTAAAGTGAATTGGAGCCAGAGTCAATGCAGCCAGAAGAGCGTCCATGATCACTTCCTGTTTGGAACGTGGCAGCTAGCAGGTTAGCCATGTCCATTTATATATACAGTCTATGGTTAAGACACTTCTTGTTGCTTTTTGTCCTCTTAATTGAACCCAGTCTTCAGTGGAGAGTCAGATCTTGTGCAGAACTGGAGTCAAAAGAGTTGTGCGTTGTACAAGGTTGGTGTGGAGGCCAAAGGAGAACCAACCAGACACAGGTAGAACATGTAAATGCGTCAGATTGTTGACTGATCAATCATAAACCCAAATCCAAATCAAATCCTCCAGCAAAGGTAGTTTTGACCAAGACTAGCTCAAGATCCGGACATTCTTCCCTGGGCGTTACACTTTTGTACACACTGCTCCTGAAAGTTTGTTTCATACAGAGGTACTGAAGGACGGGTCAACTGCAGAGGGCATGTTTCCTTACGGGGACAATACAGTGTACTTTATAACACCCCAAAACCTGAACTGAAGACTAAAGTAAAAATATAGAAATAACTGTGAAAGCAAAGTGTGTAGGTCATTGTGCGTTAGTTTTGAGGTTTACCTTTAAGATCAATTTATATAATCAGTTACTATCTTTTTCTTCTCATGATTATTATAGTTATTTTTATGACTTATTGTTCCAAATGTGTATCAAAGCTGTGAGACCTGTGGAAGCTCTGGAGGCTAACCAAGACTGACAAGGTTTCAACTGTATTTAAGGAGAAAATTCTGTGGATTCTTAGAAGTTATAGTGAAAATTTGGAAAAAACACATGTTCAAATTTGACTTTTTTGAGCTTTTAACCTTGTTACACTGTTCTCCCTCATCAAAAACTAGCGGTTGCAGTTTGTTTCATTCACGCTTGTTCCACTAATCCACTAAATCCAAAGTCATCTTCCCTGAGCTTCAAAAATGCTCCGTTCACAAAAGCATGTTCAAGGCAGAATTAAAGCAAAAAGTTTCAAAGGTCCTATATTTTGCTAAATTGAGTGTTGTGCTCTTTAAGCCATGTTATAATGTTGTTACCTCCTCAAAAACATACTGTACCTGGAGTTGTGTTTCGTTTCATCCACAGACGTTTGGGTAACCCTTTATTATCAGTCTGTACATCTCCAAAGCTCAAAATGCTCTGTTCCACTTTCTGATGTCATGAAGTGGTAGTTTGCAGCTGGCAGTTGATTGACAGCCCCGCTCTACGTGTGATTGGAGGGACAATCGAAGGCTCGGCCAATCGTCGGACTCCACCTGTGGACGCTCCAGTTTAAAAAGGACCCGCCCCCTGTCACTTGTTTGCTGAACGTAGTGCCACCTTACTGACTTTTGACATATTGAGCGTTTTGTGAACTTTGGACTTAAACCTGCAACTGAGAAACTTCTGTGTTTAGCATTATATCCAGAAGTTTTGTACTCGTAGAGCCTCCTTTTGATTGTTATTTTGCAGTGTAATTTTAAGTTTGTTTATTATACCCTCACTTGTCCGAACATTTTAAAAAAAGCTACTTCTTATTACTTCCTTTCTCCCTCGGAAACAGTTTGTAACAAGCTCCTTTTGCCTTTAGTTCAGTAGAGATTGGCAATTCCAGAAGTGAAATCATCCAAATGAATCTAGTGAAGCTGTATGGAGTTTAAAAACACAGTGGCGCACTTCCTGTATTACCACATGATGACATCACAAGGTGGAACAGAGCGTTTTCAGTTTGAGAGAGAAACTCAGCTTAAATATGCAGCGTTTGTGTGTTAAACATGTAAATGAAACACAACTCCAGGTCTGTTTATGATGTTACAGCGTCCGCCTTGTTATTATGTCTTATGTCATATCAGCTTCTTCTGAGTTTGTAATTCTCCGTGTCGACACACTTCCTGTTATGCCGCAGCAGGGTTGACCTTTAAAAGTCTCTCTCATTTTCAGATTTGACAGGTTTTCACGCTGCTAGACTTGTGATTTTGTTTATCATCAAAACTTGCTGTCGGAAATGATGGAGCTAACAATATAGGTCAGGTTTTGTCAGTGTAGTCCAAAAATATCTGTGTGAAAAGTGTAGAAAATTGGGGAAAATATGTTTTGAAGATGGAGCAAATATATATAGGAAAGAAGTGATGCTTTTTTAGTTTAAGCAAACGTTTGAAATATCCAAATCTGTATGTTTGCACTTTTAAAACGGTAAATATTCTCATCGTTAAAGAGCGGTTTTCCACTTTTCATCAGGAAACCACTGACATACGCAAGGTGGGTTAAGTGTCTTGCCCAAGGACACAACAACAGGATTCATCTATGGGAGCTAGAATGGAACCGCCAACCTTCTGATCAATGGACAAACACTCAACTAACTGAGCTACCGTCGCACCCGATGACTATTACTACTATTTCATATGTATCCTTGGGTTTGTTTACAGTTTACAGGCGCCATTTTGAGGACTTTGAGGACTTCACTATAGCAACTGCGCTAATTTTTCATCCCTCCGAAACCCATCGATTGCAATGCTTCTCGCCGCTTCTCCAGACAAAGTATTTTCGCCAGATATTCCAAGCTCATTTCTTGTATATTGGACCTACAGGGCTTCTCTAACTCTGTGACAAATGCGCGGGAATAAAGAGAGCGCAGAGGTACCATTTTAAGGTCTATTTTCCACGGAGATAACCATGCCAAAAATATGGATTTTCCACTGCACTGTGAGTCATTTCAGCCAGTAGTGCAGCCAGTAAAAGCCGTGTACAGTTATTTATTACAGGGAGTTCCCTTCCACACCACTGTCACATAGAAGAGCAGTGAAGAAACGAGGAAGGTCATTGGATACGACTATTTTGAAGTGCGATACATTACGGAACTAAATATAAATGAAAATATTTAAACCATAATGCAGAATTATCCTCCAAAACGTGTTCTAAATGTACAAAATTATGTAAAAAGAATGTTATATGAACAGCAAAATAACAATGTAACAGTTAAGTAGTTAGTTTTTATAAAAATGAGTCATAAAAAGTTCATAATTCAGCTTTCTATCATAGTACAGAAATATAACCAAAAACTTCCAGAGTAGTACAAAGAAGTAGTACTCACGACAAATATTGACCCAAAAAATGATTGTCCCATCTGTCAGTCCTAAATATGTCCTGTGATTTGAGCTGGTTACTTTCTGCTAAAATTGCTGACCGTGTACTTGCAAGTTAAAAACAAATATTTGCTCTTCTAAGTGTTGACATTTTGAGTGTAGTATCGACTCATCAGCATAAATTCGGATATCTAAATCAGAAATTATTTAGATGCTGCAGCTTTAGTAGGACTCATTTGAAAAAAAAGGTCACACACTCTAATATTTGGTTGGACCGTCTTTAGCTTTGATTACAGCATTGTTTCGACAGAGATGTACAGCAGATTGTGGTCCTGAGCTGCTCTTGCGACAGTATTGGTACATTCTCAAGATTTATTTCCATCCAGAGTTGCATTAAATTTTCCACCAAGATGTTGCATTGACAATGGTCGAGTCTGACGCTGCACAAAGCTTCTCCAGCTCATCCCAAAGATTCTCAATGGGGTTAAGGTCTGGACTCTGTGGTGGACGATCCATGTGTGAAAATGATGTCTCTGTCTCTCTCTGTCTCATGCTCCTGATCCACTCTGTCACAATTTGATCCTGATAAATCCTGGAATTGTCATCTTGGAATATGTCCGTGCCATCAGGGAAGAACAAATCGATCATTGATGGAATAACCTGGTCATTCAGTATATTCAGGTGTCAGCTGACCTCATTCTTTGAGCACAGACTGCTGTTGAACCTCGACCGGACCAACTGCAGCAACACCAACATATTTGCTTCGTTAAATCCAGGTGGCGACTTTTATTTTGGCCACACAGTGTACGTCCAAACGCAGCCCTCAGACCATTTTCTGATGGCTCTGCTGAATTATCCCAAATGCTCATAGACAGTACTTCAAACTGCAAATTGAAGTAATTATACAACTATATCAATAAAATCCAATCGGATTCTAATATAGACTAATGTTAATTAATGTTTCAAGTCTTATTAATATAATGGCTCGGATAAAGCTGTGTTAAATGCACCCATCTGAATGACTTAACTCTATGCAGCCATTAGTAACAAAACAAAAAAAAGTTTGGACACCCCTGAGTAGTAGTAGCAGCAGTATATGATGGCAATTTTTTCCTGTTGAAGTCACTTTTTCATGTGTTTTAGCAGAGAAAGGTTTAAAGTTACATAAATTAGTTATACAGTATCAATATGTTTAGTTTACTTTCTTGTGTATGTCAAAGTCATGGCACATTCAGAGCTCTGTCCTGTCTGTGTCACTGTCCACATTCCTTGTTTTGTCCCCGTTTCGTTTGACTGACAAATGTGGTTGAAATTTTAGTATCATGTGTTGTTTTTCTATTGCAAGGAGTGTTAAAAACCACTGTAGTCTTTGTCAAATCCTTTAGTCTCACAGGAGGCTATAGGTAAACTTGTGTTTCGATTAACATGTCTACTGTTTTATTTCACATGTTTATTGTTTGATCATCTTTACCTCTACTCAGACGCTAAAGTAAAGGCGTAAAAAAACCAAACGTCCAGCCAGACTGACTTAAATGTAAATTAAATTGTACTTTGGGAAAGGTTTGGACCTCAGACAGTATTTAAATGTCCCGACTCCATTGCTCTGGTCCCACTGCAGCAGAAACTCTGTCTGTCAGTAGTGGAACCTCTTCGTTTCCAATGTAAACGCAATAAACCAGCACAGACAGTATCACGCAGGTGAACTGGACTCAAATGCAACACAAAGAGAGCATTCAAACATCTTAGAAACTACAACAGAAAGTGTCCTTTAAACAGGTGATTCAGAATATAGTAAACCACGCAAATAAACAACTGAGGAATAATGTCTTTTTAATGTCAACGAAAATCTCTCGCACACTTTGGATACAATAAGGGACACAGGCTGTGGAAATAAACTCAGAAACAGGCAACTCAAACAGATATAAATGCAAACGACAGAGTATTTCAGATGAGCTTGAGTGTTGCTCTTGACTGATCAACAATCGAGCAAGAACTGATAGAAAAGAAGCAGTGTATATATAGACGACCCTGGGCTGATTAACGAAATGAGAAGCAGCTGCAGGGAAAACAGGGAGGCAACAAAAGAAGGACCGGAACAGACTGAAAAAACGGAGCCGGACTGGGGATAAACGTGCAAACAGGCAGAACTTCTGTATGCTTTGGTATTATTTTACAGATAATTTCCATGACACAGCTCATCCTCTTTTTTTTACTTCCCTCCTCTGATACCCAGTTTTCATCTCTCACTAGATCTCCCCGCAACTACAACCTTGATCTTACTTCCTGTCACTCGTCCGTCATCCTCAGCCAATCACAGCCCACCAATACCCATCATCCAATCACCTCTTAACATCACGCTTCATTTCCTATTCAGGCTGGAGCACGGTGGAGACGAGAGGAAGTGGAGAAAAGAGCACGCCATCCAAGTGATCTGAGCGTGGCAGAGTTGAACTGAAGTCAACTTTATGCAAATTTGGAGCGATATCACCGTGGCGACAGACGCATGTGAGGCTTCGGTCGAGGCGCTAAACTCGCTTTTAATTACCCCAGCATGTGGTTAACGTCCCCTAGAAGTCTGGAGACGACACGAGGACGAACTAAGAGCAGGGAAATGCTTTTGTAGCTTTTGGTGTGAGCGAAGTGTGTAAAGTGTTCACACAGGTATTGCTCTCTCTGTCTGCAGCAGCTACACGTAAAAAAAGTAAATAAATAAAATAAAATATGCTAAAATTTAAAAGACAAAGCTGGTATAAATTTGTGTGTTGGAAAGTGAAATACTACCACCCCGGCTTGTTCAGAATGTTCCTTTAAAGGTGCTTTGTGTAGTTTGATTACAATAATTCTTTCACTATAGCAACCCAGCATTTTGATTATAATCCATTATTAAAAATGTATTTCCAAATAATTATTTCTGTTTGCCTGCAGGTGCTGGGGTTTCGATAGTGACGATTCAAATCAGAGAGACTCAGCTCTACCTAAAATCCAAGTGGTCCACTAGAGCTGCCGAACCGTTGACCACCTCAGCCTGTCCATCTCCACGTCAGGTTTGACCGCAGGCTGTTTACCATAGAACAAACTCAAATCTGGACCGTGGTGTAATTATATTTAGCCTGTGCGATCATAACAAATGTGCTTTAGAGCTGCCCGCTGGTCACTCATGCACCACTAATACTACAAATCCCAGAATGCTTTGCTAGTACACTGGCGTACAAGTGCCCCTCATTTTCTGTTGACACTGATTAGCAACCAAGCTACTAGTCACCTCAGCCAAATTGATTACGGTACTACAGAGAGAGACATAATTTATTGTATTTATCTTGTATTCCTTTATTTCAAATGTAATCTCTGTTTGTAATATCAAGCTTGAGTTGTTCCTGATTTTGTGTTTAATCAAAATTAAAGTTTGTTTCCATATGATAAGGTTAAACATTACAAATCGGGTGCAGTCAATTTTTCAATAAATATCAAGCTTAGCCATGAACTTGCCTCAGTTTTTAATTTTGACTGTGGATTTGAGTTTTACACCCCGGATATAGAACGAGAGTGTGACGTCACCGCTAGCGTTCTGCTCCAGTCAAACGAAGCTCATCCACGCTAGCAGTTATTGCGGTGAATTTGGAGCCGAGTTCCACGTTTGGATTTCCGACCACGGGTATCATAGCGACCAAAGAGCCGATCCCAAACGAGGCTGTTCAAGGCCCGTTCTCCGCTGGTTTAGCAGAGAACGGGTGCTTAGCAACGCTGTCAATCAAACCTGTTGCTAACGCTAGAGGGAGCAACCTCGGGGAAAGAAGGACGCTGATTTGTCTCTTATTAATGTTCATATCTTGAATACGAACAGGTTGGCTCACTGCAGCAATTACAGAGGCAGGGGTGACCATTTTTCAGAGTAAAGTGATATGGACGCGGAAGCACAGCCCGTGATCACTTCCTGTTTGGACCGTAGCGGCTAGCAGGTTAGCTATGTCCATTTATATAAACAGTCTATGTGTTTAACAGCTGCGACTTACTGGTAAAAAATATCTAACTGCACAGATTGTAGCTTTAACGTGTGGTTTTCATAACGTGGTAAACAAAAATAGTCAAAGTTTCTCCTCCAAAGTCTGAAATCTGCTCTAAACCACTTGCTTTTAACGACACCGGCTTCACAGTGGACATCTTGATTAACTCCCAATGATCAGCTTAGGTCTTTTTAGAGATGCTTGAACCTCAACACCCCTATACTCCGCGATAACTTTCTATCAAACACGTACTATTTATACCACTGCATTCTTCTGATGATTCATATTGAGATTCAGTCGACTCCCAGCCTCTGCTCCCTTTTTGAGCTCGTGGAGACAGATCACCACCTGCTGCGGAGCTCCACCGACACAAGGCCCCTGGGACGCTCAAGCTGTTCAATTTTGCTAACTCTTTAATTTTTCTAAAAATATCAAAAAAGAAATGTTTACGTTCGGTGTTACCTGTTTTATTTGAAGAAAAAAAACAACTTTACAAGAGTTTTTTTTTTCATAGTTAATGGGTAAAAGTACAAACTGGGTAAAAACAACAATTGAAGTAACATTAGTTTTGTTTTTAATTGATTAGAAGCTCCAACATACTCATTTTTTTCTCTTCTTGAAGCTGATATATGTGTGAACAGACATGAGTGAGACCACCAGCATGTGAAAACCCACTTTTTGTAACTGAAAAAGTGCGATAAGAAAACACATTTACTCTGGAGCTATGGGCTATCGACCATAAACTCTATATTCTACACGCAGCAAGGATTCAAGGGTAGAATATGACGGTATTTGCCCACTTGTAAGCACCTAAGAACATTTATTGATGTGATTTTATTTATTCAATTGACTGAAAGATGTTAAGAAGGCTCCCTCACACTGTCTCACTCTTGGTTCAGTTTTATTAGTGCAACGTTTTCAGTCCGTCTGACCTTCGTTAGGTTTGAGGACAGCCCCTTCTGCTTCCTTTATACACTGCCCCGCCATAAAAAACTGGATTTAACTAAGCAAATAGGTTCGTGTTGCTGCAGTTGGTCCGGTCTAGGTTCAGCAGAATGAGGTCAGCTGACACCTGAATATACTGAATGACCAGGTTATTCCATCAATGGATTTTTTTCTTCCCTGATGGCACGGGAATATTCAAAGATGACAATGCCAGGATTCATCGGGCTCAAATTGTGACAGAGTGGATCAGGAGCATGAGACATTATTTTCACACATGGATCGTCCACCACAGAGTCCAGACATTAACACTGTTGTGGAAATAAAACTCCTTTTGCAGGCTCTGATAAATGTTGAAGCAAAGACGAAGAGTTTATTTCTTGCAAGGAATAGGTCCGACAGCTTCTTCGCCTAATGTCAGACCCCGAATGATAGAAATGACCAAGTTTAGGATGTGACACTCCTACTGAGGTGCGGTCAGACAAGATCCTGGAGGCGTTCATGAGCTGGATCACCTCAGGATGTAACATGTGGAGTTAAAACAATACGAGGTGTGATACATTTCAAAGGAGAAGGATCTGAAAGCCGACTGTATGGTCTTGATAACAGGATTAGCAACCAAAAGGGAACAAAGGGGTTTACATGAAAGGTTTTCTAACACTGTCTTTGACGATCAAACCAAATGAGTTTAGTTACAAGACCACGTGATTTCTAAAAGGTAAAATCATCACACAATATTTTAATTGTGTGATGTGTGTGTATTTTAATTATTTTTGCAACCCCAGTGAGAATCTTTGGGATGTGCTGGAGAAGCTTTGTGCAGCGTCAGACTCGACCATCATCAATGCAACATGTGAAAAATGAACGCAACACTGGATGGAAATAAATCTTGTGACGTTGCAGAAGCGAAATCGAAACAATGCCACAGCGAATGCGAAAGCTAAAGGCAGAACAACCAAATATTAGTGTGTGACTTTTTTTTTGGCCAGGTTGTATGTAATAATATAAAAACACATTCACAATAAGACCCCAGTTACCTATTTAACTGTTCATACTTTTACTACATTGCAGTTCTGCGATTATCTTCCAGAATATATCATTTAAATGGACATCACCAAAGTTTTACTGACCAGACTTGGAGTAATGCACTGCTTAGTTCACTTTGTCCACTATGGTCCACTATTTCCAACCACATTCCCTTTGCATTATGCCACAAACACCCAATTAAAATCCCCATAACATAAACGACTTGTTGCTTACCTTCATTTGTGTTTCATTCTATACAAACTCCAGACTCCTTTAAGCCTATGTGTCTGGTACAGCTTATATAACGAGCTCCACTGAGCCACATCTTGTTTTGATGTTTTATTTTGTTTTTCTTTTCTGTCTCTTTTCTGAATCTAGCACAATTGGCACAGTTTGCTGTAATGCCTTTATTTTATTTTTATTTTTTTGTGCTCGCAGCATATTTCACCATAGGCAGAGTACAGAAATACTCACATGAGCATTTATTTGTAGCTAATTAACTGTACTGATGTTTTGGATACAGACCCACGACTGCTGTTCCTGTACACTCTCAGAAGACATTTAAATCAACAAAGGCTGGCAGTGGTTTGAGGCAATAACAACCAAAAGAAAATCACATAAAACATATTACTTTTTAAAATAACACCGTATTGTTTAACATGGACTATAGTACTTCTCTAATAGACCATGTTTACCTGTGGTCTTCAGAAATTTAAGTGGAAAATCCTGCATATGAGGCCTAAACATCATAATAAAAACATTTAGAACAAGCAGATTTTTGAAAATAAATATGAATAATCAACTACTTTTATTTAGTGACTGTTGTGTTAAAGGTGCATTGTGTAACTTTTCTGATAGAGCATCTGCCACCTGCTTGTCTCCATCATGTTATTGCGTCGCTTTTATTTAATTTCAGGTGCTTTATTGCCTTGAAAAACATGCATTCTAACTGGGAGTGGGCTCGCCTGTCCGCAGATCTGACCTATAACTTTGCGTAGTGGTGTCAAATGTTTGTTTACATAGAGTTTAATGCCAAAATGTGGAATATTCTTGGCCAGTGGTTGATGAAGTACTCAATTTTGTCAAGTAAAAGTACAGATACGAATGCAAAAAGTTAGTCATGTAAAAGTAAAAGTATCACATGAAAAAATCTAATGAAGTATTTAAGTACTGGTTTAAACATGTACTTTCAGAGTAAACAACTATCCTCAGACCCAAAACAAACAGGAACAAAGAGAACAACAGACGGCCATTACAGGTTGAATAGGGTCATGACTCGAATGAGCAGCGAAACGTCTTCACTCCTACACAAACAAGAGACAAAAGAGAACAAAAGTAGGGCCATTAAAGGTTGAATAGGGTCGTTAAGGCTGAAACTGGAGACAATAGATGTTTACAGTTTCAGTGTAGTTAGCCCCTCCCTTTAGATAAATATAAGTCAGTGTCCAGCAGTAATGTGACCAGAACTGAAGAAGCGGCTTGGATGAACAGCGAAACGTCTTCACTCCTACAACGATTTGCCCAGTTGACAGATTTAAATTTCAGAATAAAAAGTTAAAGTATTTCACACTAGTGTTTAAAGTGTCAATTGTAGTGATACTGATAAAAAAATTATATATATTTTAGTCACAGTAACGTATAGCATATGAATCAGTTTCTTAATTTTTCTTAAGATTTTTGTGTATTTATTTCTGTTTTGCTCAAAAGCCAAAACTTGAACTCAAAAACTTCAGGATGTTACCACGAAAATGATAAAAATAACCCCTCAAATCGTATGAAAAGTTATTTTTACTTTTCTGTCCAGTTCAAAAATGTAGTGAAGTAAAAGTAAAAAATACCCACTGTAAAATGTACTTAAAGAAAGTACAGACAACTAAAGTACAGCACTTTACTACTTTTACTTTGCTTCTTTCCACCACTGTTCTTGGCGAAGCATTACGATTATCTCCATGTAGACCAGCACTTTACACATCCATTCATTTTCTTCCTCTTATCCAGTGCCGGGTCGCGGGGTAGCAGTCTAAACACAGACTCCCAGACTTCCCTCACCCCAGACACGTCCTCCAGCTCCTCCAGTAGAACCCTAAGTCGTTCCCAGGCCAGCGTATTGGTACAGTACTTTACACACTTACCATCCATCATCTTGTATTGTTGATAAGATTCGTAATTACCTGTGCAAAATACTTCAGTTATTTGGTTAGAGAGAAGCATTTCCGTCGTAACTGTGTGTGTTGAGGTCACAGATCGCAGATGGACTGAAGCACAGAGCGAGAATCGTGCGAACAGGAAGGCTACACGTAAACATCCTAATTGGTCAGTGCTGGTTACATTAGACCGATAACGCGATTACCACGAGCGTATGAGCACAGCCATTGTTGATTTCCACTTCCCTTCATATATTTCGCTAAAGAAAGCTGTGTGTAATTGGATTGTTTAAATTGTGCTATAAGCAGAGCCTCAATGCACAATGTTCAGACGCAGAAAAGCAACGGGATAATTACTGCTGTTGGTTTTATACATTAGCTAAAAACAGACACATTTCAAGGGAATCGGCAAAAATATATATAAAAAAAACAGGAAAGCTTTGTATTTGTAATGTATTTTTGTGGACGTCTTTGTTTCGAATGTGCCAAACACTTACGCAAAATACACAAATATAATAAATAAAACGATGGTATAGCTTTTTATGTTTGACAAGGAGAGAGTAGAAATATAAAACGTATTTTTCTCACCCGTTTTAATTAGAATAAAGACTGAAGAATATAATTTTAATTACAATATAAAGCGAAGAATAACTTAACACAATAGTATCAGCATTTACGCTTTTTAAAATTAATTTTCCTCATACTCTTTCCATTTTTTTTATCAAATACACAAAGACTTAGAGTCAAATGGTGCATTTAACACAGTTTTGACAGAGGCACTGTACCGTTAATAAGACCTCGAAGTTTATTTTTAGGTCTGTGTCACAATGCACTGTGATGTTATTCAGGTTATAGAGGTAGAATCTTTTCAATTTGGAGTAAAAAAATACCTCCTGATCATTTGAGCCAGTTTAGGACGAGGCATGAGGGCCAACAAAATTTGGTCTGAGGGCCGCATTTGGCCCCAGGGCCGTAGTTTGGTCAGCCCTGACTTAGAACATTTATCAGCTGTTTATTGGGAACAGTGACACCTGATCATCCATTTAAGCACTAAACATTTTTTTGTGATATACAGCTAAAAATCCAAAACCTGAAAAAACTTGAAGATGCAAAATGTTATTATTACTGTCAGAGAAACATGAACTTCTTGTATGGTCCATGTATCCCTTCAGCAGTGCGGTAGATTCAGCTTTGCCCCAGAGCTGCCCCAAGGCTTAAATGCCCCTGATTCCTCTTGTAGTGAAAAGTGTGCGTTGAAATCAGAAAGTGCACTGTTTTTAGAATGAGAAAGTATTCTGGGATGAGCTCCGAGGATCTGCACCTGCATAGTTTTCCGTCTTTTGAATATGTCAAGATCCCAGTCTGTCCCTGTGTTTCTGTGCTGTCTTTCCCCACTCCCTTCTGTGTGACTTGTCTGGAGCTGGGCGGAGTTTCTGGCACCACCCACTATACACCTGCAGCCCATGAGCAAACAAGCCTGCAACTTGGGAGTACAAAAAGGGACTGAGGATCCTACACACCCCGTTAGATCATCCGTGCATCCTCCGTGGTACAGTTCCGCTTGGCTTAGTCCACTTTTCAGGATTTTGTTCACACTACTCAGCTGTTTTTTTCTCGTTTTTTTGCCAGATCCCGCTTCTTGGATCCACCCTGCACCTCAGCCTCCGACCCAGCTCTCCACGACTGATACGAACACCTCAGCCTCCGACCCAGCTCCTTCAACCAACATTCACGCTCTAAACTCTGTCAAACTTTTACCCCGCGTCTGTATCTTCGATTCCCCCCAGATGTTACAACAGAATATAAAATACATTGTAAACATTTAATCAAAGTCACAGAATTCATTCTAGTTACATTATTGTGACACAATCGACATGGTAAAATAGTCACACACATTTTTATATATCGCTTTTCCAACTTCAGGCACTCGAAGCGCTTTACATCAAGGAACCACTCACTCATTCACACACCAATGTACGCAGACACTAGGGGTGAGGTGGATTAAGTGTCTTGCCCATGGACACAACAGCAGCATTCATCTATGGGAGCTGGAATTGCACCGCCAACCTGTGCTACTGAGCTACTATCGCCCCACTACTACTATGGCTTGGACATTTGCTAATCTCCCACTTTAAAATGATTATGAAGGGTATTTTGAGAAGTATAAACAAATGATCTTGTAACGACTGACAGAGGGGAAAGAAGAGACAGAACCAGGAAAGGTTTAACAATGTTTGACAGTTTTAAACGCGCAAATGAAGGTAGATCGATCAGGGAGTTGAGAGCGGGGTGCTTGCCGTGGTCCAGGAGAGGAGCGTGAGCAGCGGGGACTGAGACGAGGCGCGCAGTACCGGTTACAGGTGAGTTGGGTCAGAAAAGGTGAGATTCGTACCGGTCGTGGAGAGCTGGGTCGGAGACAGAGGAGCTGAGCAGGTCCAGGGAGCGGGAGGAACAAAAACATCCAACTTAGACTGAATCACAAAGAGCAAAAACATGAAACTGAACCAATTAGAGTTGTACCACAATGGATACGTGGACGATCTGGCGCTGAGTGTCAGGTCCTGGATCCTTTTGTCCTCCCCAGGTGCAGCTTGATTGACAATTAGTTGCAGGTGTGCACGGGACGAGCCAGAATCTCCGCCCAGCTCCAGGCTCTGGTACAGAAGGGAGGGGAAACAGACCAAAAAAAAGGCAGGAAAGACAGGGATTGTGACACCAACTGAGCTACTATCGCCGCACTACTACAATAGCTTAGACATTTGCTAATCTCTCACTTTAAAATGATGATAAAGTGTATTTTGAGAAGTATAAACGAATCATGTACATATAGTAAACAAAGGTATAGAACCAACATGCACCTATGGCCCGTCGCTACGTTCTGCTCTAATGGAGGTTTGGTAAATGATAAATAGCCACATTTTTATACAGCGCTTTTCCACTTTCAAGGCACTCAAACCACTTTACATCAAGGAACTACTCACACATTCACACACACACATTCACACACCAGTTTACGCAGACACTGGGGGCGAGGTGGGTTTATTGTCTTGCACAGTGACACACGACAGCATTCATATATGGGACCTGAAATCCCACCGCCAACCTGTGAATCACCGGATCTGTCCGCTCTACCGATGATGTTTTCGTGTTTGCCGAGAGCGCCGACCTTCGTAACAGAGGGCAGTTTTATTTTAATTGTTGTTTCAGTGCTTATCATTTTGATGATTAGCTTGACAATTTGTTTAATCAAACGTTAACCAGAGAGATGTGTGAGGTCTGAGTGAGCTGGAGGGGGTCAGACCTACAGCCCCGACAAAGACACAAACTGTACTGTGGTCTACATTTACCTGCGCAGCGCTTTGGAAACTGTCGTGTTTATAAAATGTGCGATAAAAATGAAGTGGATTGGATTGGACGATTATCGCTGCATCTGTGAAACGGTAAAAGTCCCTCTGGTGCACTGAGGGCGGATCTCTGACACTCACTTTGAAGTCGACACAGTGGAGGGCTCTGATACGTTACCTTCAAAGAGAGTGTATTTCTCTCAAGGGCGGCCCTAACACAATAAATAAATACACAGGATAGACAGACTTGGCTCGGCTGGAGAGATGCAGGGATAAACTTTACTGTGATGACATTAGAGGACTGTGGGATCACGCCCTCATGGTATAGTTTAAAGTTTTGATTTATTGTTTCAGGAAGTTTTAGCCCTTACTTCTCAATCTGGATGTATTAAAGAGATTATGATTGTGTCGTGAAGCCACCGAAACATTTTGTCCTACACATGTTCCAGGTAACGGTGGGCATTAACTGAATTTGAGTGGATTTTATTTATTTTTTTTACAATTTTTATTATGTTTTTAAAATATAGAACAAATTTAAAAAATAAATAAAATAATAATAATATATAAAAAGGAATAATAGAACTGAACACATACAAATCTATACACCGATTCATATTTATACACATAGGAGGAAATTTGCGCAGATTATTATTATTTTTTACTTTTTTATTATGCTTTTGAAATATAGAACAAAAATATATAAATAATAATAATAATAATAATGATAATAATATAAAAAAGGAATAACACAATTGAATACATACAAATCTATACACCTATTTATATTTATACACATAGGACTCTTTTTAATATGCTTTTGAAATATAGAACAAACAAGAACTATATATATATATATATATATATATATATTTCTATTTTTTTTAAAGAATAACAGAACTAAATACATACAACTCTATACACTTATTTATTTTTATACACATAGGAGGAAATTTGCACAGATTTTTTAAGTAATGACCCTTTGATCTTTGTATTTTTGTCATCACACATAATAAATATGACATTACATTTGCACAGTTGCGAGATAAATCCTGTTCTGGAAGCGTTATATCTAAGTTCCAGTATCAGTATTGTAGAGGAATTTTGCGTCCCCTGCACAGTCTGAGCAAGGACACCTCCAGTTCACTGTTGACATTTCTCTGTGGCTTCATTCAACTTTTACACAATTTGTCCTTCTTCTTTAACATTATCAGCTCGTCTCACAGAAGCACTGTTCATTTTATCTCGGCTTGTCTCCGGGCTGTCCTTAACTCCGATTTAAACTCCTTGTGTCAGACTTGAACGGTCGATACTAACGTGCAGTGTTGAGTATTCAAGTCACCCGGGCTGATGGTAAATAAACTTCTCCTGCCTCAGACATCCAGAGTGTCCTGCTTCTCTTTACAACTCTAGGAATTATTAGGACAACACTCGTTTTCGCTGACAGGTATTGGTGATATAACGGTTCTCCAAGATCACATCGTCAGTCCGATGTGGAAAATTTAGCTGATGTTTGTTTGCTCTGATAAGTTATTCCAGAGCCCACAGACTAATGAGTAACACTTAGGTTTATAGTATCAGATCAGAAGACTTTTATTGCCATTGTCAGTGAACATAACTCACAAACTAGGAATTTTCTTTGGTGATAAAGTGCAACATAAAAACACCGAATAATAATAATATAAAAAAGTTGAAATATAGCTATAATAATAAAAAATATATACAACAACATCAAAACAATAGTGCAAACATGACATAGTAAATATGTAATAAAGTGTCCAGTTTCATACAGATATTCTAAAGCGTCACTTGGTACAGATATTATAATATGGCCGTATATATATTATACGTATGGCTATATGTTAACACAGTGGTTCCCAAAGTGGGGTCTGGGGACTGCTTGGGGGGCGTTGGAATCAGAGATTGCAGTGGGCCCCCAAAAGGTTGTCCACTAGTTGTGAGTTTTAAATCAACTCTACATAAGATATTTGTTTATACGTCTTTATATGTATAGCAGATAGACTCGCGGTTGTGGAGTTTCCATTACCGTAACTCCGCAACCAATTGTGCTTCATGTAAATTCAAACGGCGTCTCAAAGTAGAGGCATGGGGCTCTTTAAGGACTGACCGTTATAGCTCGCCTAGACTTTTTTTAAGCCATAAAAATCATGTTAAAGGAAGTATCAGCATGCGCTCTTGCCTTTTTTTCACACAACTACCTCCATTTTACATATCCATCCTTATTTTTCCTTTGACGCATCTTTAACTGATCCTGGCGGCACCTGCGCTCTGATTGGTCGTCTTCGAGGGACGACGTAAGCGCATTACCGTAATGACAGTAACATATTTAAATAGCCTCATGCCTCTGCTTTGAGACGGCGTTTGAATTTACATGAAGCACAATCGGTTGCGGAGTTACAATAATGGAAAGTTCGCAAATGTGAGTCTCTCTGTGGCGAAAGCATCCGACGCTATGGGGTTTTAAGCTCACAGGGGTGTATTGTTTTAAGACTTTAACATAAATCTAATAAGAAAACATTAGATATTCTTTTGCACTGTAATATATTATTAAAGAGGCTTGTGTGATCTTCACATCAATTGCAGACTTTGAAAATGACTGTGTTTACACTTTAAAGTCCTTATGACATTTTAAACTCATTTGACTTTCCCTTTTTGATCTCAGCTCCACTTCCTGCAGTTGTTCTACTTTTTTTTCCAACCGTTCTTGCAAAAACAAAAGTGAAAATCTGTGAGTTTTGGACCTTACATTGAATTTTCACATCGGGCACAGACAAAATCGAACGTTGGCATTGACTTTCAGTGTCTTTCGGTGTCTTTCAGTGTCTTTCAGTGTCTTTCAGTGTCTTTCAGTGTCTTTCAGTGTCTTTCAGTGTCTTTCAGTGTCTTTCAGTGTCTTTCTGTGTCTTTCTGTGTCTTTCTGTGTCTTTCTGTGTCTTTCTGTGTCTTTCTGTGTCTATTGTAGCATTGGAACTAATATGTCTGTCATCACATACCCACAATGCTCCAAAAAAATAAAATAAACAAAAATAAAACAACCGTGAAAACATAAATATTCTTATTAGAAGCAAAATGTCACCAAAAAGCCACAGTCATATCCCAGTTCCTGCTGCCATTTCCACAGAGGCTTAGACATGAGTGAGTGACACTTTTGACATTCATGGGGTAAACATGCACCCAACGCATTTTAAAAATTTAGTATTTCCAGACAGTTCTATCTTATTTTTCACCTATTTTCAACTTGTTTTTTAAAATTCTGAAACGTCTAGCCAACAGAAACAGAAGTACTTCGTAGGATACTGCAAAGTGCTCACTGATCACCAACATTTACTCCCGCTGGATAAAGAGAAAAAATTACAAGCTGCATTTTCGTTGAAGTGTTAAATGATTCAAAGTGCTGCTATTTGTCCTTTGAGGAGAAATGAGTCTCTATTATCTGGAACAAGTGACAAACACCAGTCTAAAGCTCCCAAATCATCCACTATAATCAACAGTTTTGCAAGTTTAATGTGAAACCGTGGACCATTCCCGGTAAAGAAAGAACATATCAATGGGTACGAGCAGTAAGAAAAGTCACGCAGTGCAGCTTTAATTTAGTGTGAGATCTAAGCAGTGTTTTAACCGGACATGAGCTGAATCTGCGAACTTTTGCATCTCGACCTGTCACTTCTAAAGTCAATTCAGCTCTAGCAGCAAAACTGGATGTATTTCACTCTTCACCTTGCAAATTATTGACTGATTTTGTGCATTTTGATGTAGACACTTTTAGATTTTCTACATACTGACTTGAAATGCATGGAAATATAAGGCTCTGCAGACTGAAAACTCCTGTCTCGCCTCTACTCCAGCCACAAGTTTAAAAAAATCTAAGCAAAGGTGGGTAGTACTCAGTTACATTTTACTTACTCAGTTTACTTTTACTCCTAATTGAGTAACAGTACAGTGCTCTTAAAGTAAAGGTTTTCATCACATGTGTCAAACTCAAGGCCCGCGAGCCAAATGTGGCCCTTCGCATCATTTTATGTGGCCCTCGACAGGATAAATTAAAAGGTATGATGGTCTTAAAGTGTCATTTTATCAGGAGGTACACAGTTACACAGACATATTTTCACATCTAGGCAAATGCATGTGTAATATTTGTAACTTGAAAAAGTAAAAAATGCAGAAACAGTTAATTAAAAAGTTAAAAAAAAGTGTACGAGTGACAAAAAACTTACATTGACAATATGAAACGATTTGAACATTTGTGTTTCTTGCACCGCTCCTTCAAATATGGCTCCGTTTGTCTAGTTTTTGCGTCTATCTTTTGAAAATATCAGATTTCGTGCAGTACTTAACATTTGTTCTTCAAATTACAATAACTTAAAATTATAAATCACATGGTACGTCCCCAGCAGTTACTCTTTAAGTTACTCTTACTTACCCTTTTTACCTTTACTTGAGTCATTTCTTGGACTTCTGCTTTTTGCTTCTACTTAATTTTTGGCTTTTCGACCCAACTGTGAATAAAGACCAAGGATCCTGTGACGCAATCAACCTACTGTGCATGTGTGTGTGCGTGTGTGTGTGTTATGTAAAACCCAGGTGGCTCTGTTGTCCTGGATAGAAGTATCTCCAGGGGCAGAAGCTTAGCACATCTCCTCTCTTCTCTTCTCTTGCCATTTTACCTCCTTTTGCACATTCAAAAACACTGCAGAAATATTCACGTAATTCGAGTAAAACGCACGAACTGGAAGCAAGATCGCTGTACGGTTTGGAAACACAGAGCGCAGAAAAGTAGAGGATTTGAAACTGGAAGAGGTTAAGCAAGCTGCAAGATTAAACACAATCGAATCGGGGGAAAAAAATGCTAACCTTGTAGTTTAGATCTTAGAGTTTTGATTTTTTTATTCATTTGTCAGCTCATATCTCAGCCTTTTTGTCAGTTCTTCTGGTCACGTTCAAAATGTGCAATTAGAACGAATTCTGTTGCAAAAATGCCAAATCTAATCGCAATCCCGACGCTTCACAATCCGATATTTTTCCCCAAACTGTGCAGCCCCGGCAGATGCAACCACCACCGACAACAACAAAGTGCGTCTCTCGAGGGAGCTGTTGTCGATGATTGCTCTGTACTACAAACTGAAGAGCAAGAAACGATTTTAAACTCTTGGAGGACTACACGAGCTAAATCGCAGGTTCGGTGTTGGAGGCGTTGACCCGCGATGCAGTTGGAAATTCCAGCACTGACCCCAGATCAGTGCTTTGGATTGATCTCACCCCAAAAAAAAAAGAAAAAGGCTTTGGGAAGAAGAAGAGTCAGGAGCTCCACTGTATGTAAAGTGTGGAGAGTGAGGTCTGAAGCAACACTGCCCCCTACTGGACCAGACGAGAGGAGAGCGAGGGTTAATGACGTAAGGCTGAGAGCAGGCTGGCTGTGGCTCTGTGAGGAATCATTACCATAAGATGAAAACAAACGGCTACAGTAAGCACGGATATTTAAAGCGCGATGTGTAACTTTTCTGGTGGATGGTTTGCAACGTGCTCTTTTCCATGGAGATGTGATTACTTTGCCCTGAATATCTCATTACACTTACTGATTTCGCATCTATTTAAACATGCACTATGCAACTTTTCTGGTGGGAGCAGGTCGCTGTAGCTTGTCTCCATGGAGATGCGACTACTTTATCTGGAATGTTCCAGAGTACAACAAAAAACGTGTACATTTTTATTACCAGAAGACTGTTTTGATGAACATATTGTACATTCCTTCAGCGAGCAGAATCACCTTTTTCGAAGATTGCACTTTTTTAACTTTCCGTAGAAGGTTCACCTGCTTGTTTCCATGGAGATAGATAAATTTAATTACATGCTAACACAGACAAGCAGGTGTCAAAGCCTCCAGTAGAAAGTTACATATACTGTAGATCAGGGGTGCTCAGACTTTTTCAGTATGTGAGCTACTTTTAAAATGATCGTGTCTGAAAGATCTACCACCTAATACAAACATGTTAAACATATATTCATTTGTAAATGTATTATGAATTCTTACATGTGCAGTGCATTTTCATGTACCTGCACAACTACATGAGATAATACTGCACAACACAATTGAACTTCTTACATGTTCATAATTACTTGAATGATGATTACTAACTCGCGCTTGTTTATGCGTGTGCAGCGCCCATGATGTGACCTCGAGTCAGGTGTAATCTGATTGTCCTGTATATTAGTCATGTGACTGAATGGATGACGGGACACGATCTACCCAAAATGCCTTCGCGATCGACTGGTGGATCGCGATCGACGTTATGAACACCCCTGCTGTAGATGTTTTTAACACTTGGAAATACGATGAGAAACTTGACCTGTAACCTGACCGTGCAGCGTCACTCAAAAGTTTAATGCTATACTATGGAACATTTCAGGGAATGTTTTACCAGAAAAGGGTTTGCCAATCTGCGCCATTGCAACCACCTCCAACCACCAGAAGCACTCAGCCTGCCCCATCTTTGATAAAGAACACGACAGAGTGAAAAACTAACCTTGAGACGGGATTCTCGGTCTTGTCTGATCACTGACGACACTACACACCCAGCAGGACTTATTTATCCAGACTTTCTTTGGTAATCCAGGCGCAGAGCAGGAGTCTGAGCTGGTTTAAGCGGGGATGAGTTTGGGATTACTACTGGCCATCTCACGCTTAAGCCACTGAGGTCCTGAGAAACTCATATCATAGAATTAACCGAGGAAGTCCACACAGAAAGGACCATGATAAAAGTTTATTGTGGGCGGAAAAATGATGGTGTGGAAGTGACTTTGCGATGTGAGGACTAAATACTGGAACTAAAAAGCAAGACAATGTTAATATTTTGCAATTTTGGGTCAATGAAACGAGTAGCGTCATGTAATATAAAGATAAACCTCCTTTGTAGAGAAAATAATGAAATAATTATTAAAATTTCTGGAACCACCTGTTACCATCAGCCATAAACTGACAATGGCTTGAATGTGCAATGCAGGGGGTAAAAATAAAATTGTTATTTCATCATAAAAAAACATTACTACGACCCAGTTTAGTTAGGGTCAGGGAGGCAACAAAAACACAACGTAAAAATGTTTTGTTTTTCTTTCATTTCTTTATTTGTTGCATTATTAATATATGTATGCATCCTTTCTTTATTGTGAAAACTATGAAAATAAACAGTAAAAAAAAAGGTAAAATGAAGTTCTAAGTTAATGAACAACAATGTAAAAGATAAATTAGCAAAAGTGTCACACAGGCCTGAATCCAAAATCAAAGGACAAGTAAAACGGAGACAAAGGTTAAACTTAAAGTAGCGGCTCATAAACAAACACAAAGTCAAGCCCGAGTGTCTGACAAACGGCTAGCAAACAAATGGCACCAGCAGAACAGAACAGCAGGGAGCAGTCCTTAAATACAGGTGTGGTTGCAGCAGGTGGAGGTCATTAGTCAGGTGTGAACGTACTGCACCAATCAAGGACCTGGGAGAAGCGTGAAGACTGGGATAATCAGGGTCAGCGCTTGAAAAAAGGCCTTCAATTACATCCCACAGCAGGTTTGCACAGGTAGGGAATTGACACCATATTTTGTAGACTACAGAAATGAAATATTTAGGAAACGTTTATAATATAGGAGTGTAATTGCAATAATATGTCGTGTCAGAGAAAGTTGGAACTGTCATAGTCTGGCAATAGAATAGAAACACCATGGAAACTGGATTAACGATTCCTCCCTTATCCCATATTTTCCATTGAAAGTGCACTTCTGAAAATCACTAATAACCTCCTCTTAGCTTCTGACTCTGGCCTTCTCTCCATCTTCATCCTCCTTGATTTAACAGCAGCCTTTGACATCATTTAACACGGCGCTTTCATTCACAGACTCCAATCTATCGGAATCTCTCACACTCCTCTTCCCGGTTCACTTTATGTCTCTCTGATCGTAGTCAGTTCATTCAACTTAAACCTCACAGATCTGACTTCTTCCCCTCGTCTTCATCTTCTACATTTTCCCACTTGGTTTCATTTTCCATAAACACAACATTCACTTTCACTGTTACGCAGATGACACCCAGTCACTAAACCTTCTTCATCACTTCCTCCTCACTCCCTGACCCTTTGTCTACAGAAAATCAATTCCTGGTTCTCCTCAAATTTCCTCAAACTGAGCAGCTCCAAAACTAAAGTCCTCAGTTTTCCAACAGTTTTTCCATTTCTCTGAAGTGCAGAGTCAAGAGTCTGAGTGTCATCCTTGAGAGTCCCCTTTCTTTCTAATCCCACATCAATAATATCACCCACTCTTCCTACTTTCACCTTCGTAATATCTCTCATCTCCTCCATTCTCTCACTTCTCACACTGCTGCTGTTCTATTCCACAGTCTGGTTGACGATTGTAACTCTCTCCTCATTGATCTCCCCAACAAATACCTCCAGAAACTACAGCTCCTTCAAACTTCTGCAGCACGGATCATCACGAGGACTTCCACCATGCACCAGATCATCCTCATCTTTAAACAACTTCACTGACTTCCCATAAAACAAATAATCAACTTCAAAATTCTCCTCACTACATTTAAAGCTATATATATAACGTCCACTCTCCCTCGCTTTCTCCGCTCATCCTCATCTCTCCAGCTCTCTGTTCCCTCTGCCGTCTTGTCACCATCAGGCCAGAGTCTTCAGCCGTTCTTCTCCACAGCTCTTGAACTCAGTCCCACCTGACCTCCACAACACTGACTCCCTACCTCTCTTCAAATCATTCTCTTACCCATTCAGACAATCCTACACCACATAACCAATCACACAGTCATCTAGATTTGTATCGAATGGGACCCAAAACATTTGAAATTCGGCGTGTACATCCAGTTTGCCATACTGAACAAGAAAGACTGGTGTGAAGGCGGCCATTTTGAATGTAATGATACAATCCAAAATCGAGCACTCGTACTTTATCAAACTTGTCCCAGGGTTTTTACCCGATGGACTCTCATCAGGACATATCTGGGGTCAAAAGTTGTTAAATTAATTGACATAAGTCTCAGGGTGTGGTCATAATGAGCTCTTAATGAAGCAGCCATTTTGAAAGTGTAAAAATCTCTGTATCTTTTGTAAAACATCGTCAGATTCAGACAAACCTAATGTATCGTTTAGTGTTTAAATTTTTTTAGTGTTTAGAATATACCTTAAAACCTGCATGTAGGTTATGAGCCCTCCACCAGAAATGTTACGCAGTTATATATATATATATATATATATATATATATATATATATTTTTTTTTAATTAATTTTTATTTTTTTTAAATGCAGTGAATAAAGGTTTCATCTGAACAGAAGATGGACACCGTCTAACAGGCCCTCGGGGGCTTGTCCCATTTTGAAAAGAATCGGGCCAGACCTGTTCTGGGCTGGTTCCTAAAGACGGTGAGACGCAGGTTTAGATGTTTCATGGGTTCGTTCTGAAAATCTGTGGGATCTGACTGCAGAGCCATCTGCAGCAGCTTACAAGCAGAGCCGTATTCATAAATCAAGTCTCTGGCTCCAGCTTTACCCAGCTTTTTTATGTTTTGGGGTTTGAGATAAACTCCATCTGGGACTCTGAACTGGTCCAGAGCCTTCTCCAGAGTCTCTACTACTGCATCATGGTGGGACCTCATTTTGGCTGGCAGCTTTTTGACCAGAGTGAGGATCACCAGGCTCTCCACTGAGCTCGGGGTCTGTGAGGCCTGAGGAGCTGCAGTGGGCTCGGGAGCTGAGTTTGGTTCTTCTGTCTGCAGCTTCTGGGACTCAGGTTTTTTCTCCAGGTTTTGAATACCCTCTGGAGTTCCTAGGTCCTCTGGGTTCTGGCCCTCCTCTGGACTCTTGAGGATGTCCAGAGGTTGGGTCTCCTCTGGATTTTCCATTGGACTATTTGCTTCCTCTTGTTTCTCTGCGTCCTCTTGGTCCTGGGTCTCACTCAAAGTTTCTACTTCCTCTGAGTTTTCCGCCGGACCTTTGTGGATCTCAGGTGTCTCATCCAGAGTTTGGTGGCTCTCAGAGCTGTTGTTTGAACTGTTCAGAGACTGGTTCTCCTGGTTGTCCTCAGCTGTGGCCTGTGGACTGTGGCTCTCTTCTTGAACACATCTGGTCTGTTGGGATGAAGCCATTTCGTTTGGAGTCCGGTTCTCCACACCATTCTCTTGTTTAGGAGCAGGTTCTGCTGTGATCTGTGGAGCAAGTGGGGCCAGGTCCTCCTCTGGGACTTTGTAGCCCATTATCTGGAGTAGAGCTGTGCACGCTCTCCTCCTGGCCCCCTTCTTGGAGCCCCCTTTGCCCACCGCAGTGTACTGGCCCACGGTCACCTCCATGGCAAAGGCACATTGGGCACCGGCCACCGTGCCCTCGAGCAGGCGGTACTGGGCAGGCGGGTTTTTCCAGGCCACGAGCAGCTCGGACAGACGAGTACATGGGTCTTTGCCCAGACCAAAGTTGGGATGGCTGTAGTGCCGAACGTTAGGAAAGCCATTAGTGTAGGTGCGTTTTTTCCAGTGTGAGTCCAGTAGCTTCAGGGCCAGGCCCCAGGCCTGGGTTTTAGCTTCCCTCCTGTTGGGCCCTCGCGATTCTGCCCACAAGTTCCCGATGGAAACTTGGACTATGAAGATGGTACAGGAGTGCCATACCATGCTGGACTCTGTGAAGTCCACAGGCAGATCCAACATCTGTGCGATGGCGTACAGACGTTTGATGGTGGGTATGTAGCTATGGGCAGCCATATTGAAGCTGTGTGAGTACAATGGAGTAGAGAGATTCAAAGGCTTTCGTGAAGTGCTGTCTTGTTCTGAGCTGCGTCTCTGTCAAAGGTTTAGTTCAAACTGAAGATATCTGAGCTGTCTTCACAGCAACAGCAGCTCTGAGCAGATCTAGAATGTTGGACAATTTGCATCTTAAATTAACACAAATATATTTAAAAATACAATAATTTCACTTCGTAAAAAATCAAAGAGATGCAAGTTTTCTTCACATATCTCAATCTATTTTGATGAAACAAAACAGGAAATAGACACATTTGGGAGTTACAATGCTATGTTTTGAATCAAATTAAGCCCAAAAATGACTTCATTATGATATTATCAAAGTGAAAGTTTAACAGATGACAAATTTGCCCCGTGTGTATAAATAGCATTTCCACATTTTGCATAGCCTGGCATTTTGGGTTCAGGGCACAGCGGAGCAATCAAAACAGGATTAATAATGTGACTGCGTGCCTCGAGGTTGCACCAGGAAAAAAAAAAACCTCAGAATAAATAGGGGGAATATGGAAATGGGTTTTATTATTGTCAGAGTACTTGAACTGTATTGGGAAGCAGACGCGTTCGCAGGTACCTCGCTTGCATACAAAGCAACTCATTCAGTTCAATGACTCAAATGAATCACCTTTCATTAAATGCACAGACAATTCACAAACAAAATGATTTTAATTACGTTGAGACGTTTGGCCACGTGCATCATTTAGATACAAGAGGTTTATTGTTAAGGTGTTTGTCACTGGATGCTGTTAATAATGTAATTACTGGTGTCGCAACACAATTATGTTTGTGTCATGGGACTTTTGTTCCATTAAATTATAGAAAATGTCATTGATTTTAATCTTAAAATAACAAAAGTGACAAATTTGCAACCGAATAATTGTGTTAGTTCGTCCTGATCTGACTGATGATGTAAACATTTAGTAACCAAAGCAGTGCTCTTCATCTGAGTATTGGAAAAAAAAATATAAATAAATAATAATAATAAATGAATAAAAATACTTAAAATTAATTAAAAAAATTAACATAAAATAAAAAAATAAAATTATAATAATAAAATTAAGTAAAATAATAATAATAAAAAAATGAAAAACAAATAAATATTTTGCAGTTTGTATGTATACCATAATGGAAATTTTAATAAATGTGATAATATAGTTTTGTACAGATCTACTGTTTGCAAGTTGTTCTTTGCAATAGAAGAATGAAATTAAAATACACCACTGATGTGACGATAATAAACATAATAATGATTTTTTTATACTGCTAAGAGAAACCCAAATGCATGATGGGTGCAAAAGTTGTGGCGTTGTATTGATATGAAGCTGAAATATGAAACATTTCCTAATTGTTTTGTATTGATTGCGTCTACACTGCATCACTATCTCTCATCTCATCCTGTCAGCTCTAAGAGGGACAGTGCATAGTAATGTGTCTGCTGACCTTTGCAACAGCCAACTCAAAATCCACACAGAAATATGCTTTCACCTGAAACCACTATTTGCAAATACATTTAAACTGTATTTTTCAGTGTCTAAACTATTTTCAGCTAGAAAATTAGATAAGAAATATTTGAAGTTAATAGGAATTTGTTTTTATCTGTTGACAGCACCAAATTAAACGAGCGTGCAGCGAGTGTGTCTGTTTTTATCTGCAGAACAAGCAGCACTTTTTCTTCAAAATAATAGTTTCATTTATTCACCTTTTATCTGAACACGAGCACAATCAGGCTGCAAGTAGTGGTCTACTTTAAAGTTATTTTTAAAACTCGAATAGTGATAATATTCTTATCTCATTCTCAGTTTCATGGTAGAACGCTACAAATATAAAACCAATGTGTTAGACCTTACCTGATAGAATGTCGCAAAAGCTTCTCATTTTGTGTGTTTTTGCAGAGTTCATTACTATTCTGAGGAGTTAACATTTTAATTAGTTTTAATAATTAATATATTATCTAACATTAATCACTGAAAAGACACATCAACTATTGGAAAGTGACAGTTTCTCAGCGGTTGGAGCAGAGGTCCCCCAAGCCAGAGGTCAGAGGATCAGTTCCCGCATGGACCAAATTCTGGCGTTTCACCCATCTTGCCTAGTCTGAAAGTGGTATGTGGTGGTTAAAGGGGCCGATGGTGTAGACTGGCAGCCTCACTTGTATCAGTCTACCCCAGGGCAGCTGTGGCTATAATAGTAGCTTAGCAGCAACAAGTGTGGAGTGAATGAACAATGCAATGTAAAGAGCTTTGGGTGTCGAAAGGTCCTGTATAAATCCAACAAACGTATATATTTGTAAGTGAATGGCTGATTTTTAGTTGAGATTGTGGTTTATTCAATTGAATCCAACTTTATTTTAAAAAGTACTTTAACAACAACACAGTCGACCAAAGTGCTGAAGAAAAGGTATAAATAACAATAAAAGAAAAACTGAAACAAAAACACTTGAATACAATGTCAGACTCAGTTAAAAGTCAGTACAAGAAGAAGCGGGTTTTGATTTTTCAAGATTCAAAAATAACATTCTATCGTTTATCTCCTTTTTCAATGTCCATACTTCAAAACGAGAAGCTTCACGTATCACCCGAAGACCCCTGGCATTTCCGTAGTCAGTTTCATACCTCTATTGATTCTTGATACTTTTCATAGCAGCGACCTCGACATCTCCACTCTTCTTCTTCTTCTCCTTCTTCTTCTGAACTATCCCTGGTTTTATTTCGAGTTGCTTCAGGAGCAGTCCAGAGCTGTGATCACGTGGTAGCTCTTCGTCTTCATCCTCTTCGTCATCTCTCTCTTCATCTGACACAAGGCCAGCGGGTAACAGCAGCACACGGTGAGCCAGTCATCACAGACGTTGCCCTAAACATAACGGCGCAATCAGCCTTTAATAAGAATACATGCATGAACAGGCAAGTCTACATATATGGAAATGAGTCTATAATATGATAATGTATGTGACCATTTTGACTCTGTGCTTATTATGGTGTCGTAGCTGAGGCCACATTTAACCATCCAGAAGTGGGTGGTAAAGAATGACATTATCAACTACTATCTTAATCATTTGCACCACATATTTCTCCTTCGTTTTGTCTGCTGGCTGAATTACTGAGACATAAACCAGTCCAAACTCAAGTAAGAGTAAAAACATCTGTGTAGACCCTCAGTCGTCCAGGTCTGATCCATTGCAAAAGACGAAGTTCAAATCTATCGACTGGACAAATCGTTGTAGGAGTGAAGACACACTGACCAATACGTGCCGTTTGATTCACACCATCCACTGGAACAACACGTGGAGAAAGCCCTCTCTGCTTGTGGATATCCAAAATGGGCCTCCAGTAGATCTAAGAGAGCTAAAAAAAAAACAGGACAACAGGGAATCTGAACAGAGAAGGAAAGTGTTACCATTCCTGACGCAGCGGGTGTGTCTGAAAAACTTCAGAGAATTTTCAGACACTATGAAATTCCCGCCTTTTTCAAACCCACAAACACTTTAAGACAAAAACTGGTTCACCCAAAGGACTAAACCCTGAGCTATAAACAAAGTAATGTGGTCTACTCCATTCAGTGCAGTGAAGAGTGCAGTGAGCATTACACTGGAGAAACTAAACAGCCACTTCATAAGAGGATGGACCAACACCAGCGTGAGAGCAGCTCAGGACACCAGTCTGCTGTACATCTCCATCTCAAAGACACTAACCACTCCTTTGAAGATAGTGAGGTTCAGATCTTAGCCAGAGAAAAGAAATGGTTTGAGAGGAGAGTTAAAGAAGCTGTTATTTGTTAGGAAAGACAATCCTTCCTTAAACAGAAATGGGGGCCTGAGACATAATCTCTCCCACATCTATAACTCCATCCTCAGACCCAGAGCAATGGGTCATTAAGGGCTGAATAGGGTAGTCTGAGCTGAAACTGGAAACAATAGCTCTTTACAGTTTAAGTGTGGTTAGCCCCTCCCATTCAGGCAGATATAAGGCAGTGTCCACCAGTAATCTGACCAGAACTGAAGAAGCGGCTTGGATGAGCAGCGAAATGTCTTCACTCTTACAACCATTTGTCCAGTTGACAGATTTGAACTTCGTCTTTTTCTAAGAGTAAAAACGTATTTGGTAAAAGTATTCCCTAAGATTTTATTGTAGTACTACTTTTTACCTCTTCAGCAAATCACGTGAATGTAAAAAAAAAACGCTTCAGGAATCTACGGACACACTCACCCACCTGGATTTTGTACCTTTCCCTGATTCCAACTCTCAGCGCGAACGTGGAGCCGGGCAGGAGCGGCAGGCAGAAACTCTCTCCAAACTGGTGTGCCAAACTTAGGTCTAAACAGCAAGGCACCAACGCTCCAAGAATACCTCAAAACAAAGTGAATAAGAGCGCGTGGTTATGCATACACTTCGGGAATATAAATACGTTTTGGGTTTTGTTTTGTGGTGCTAAATTTATGCCAGATTCACCAAGCGACATTAAAAGAAAGTAGTCAGAGTCTGAGGTACAAATTTGACTTAAATAGAATAGAGCAGTTGTTCTCAAACTTTTAACAAGTACCTCCCTAAGGATATATTTGGCTTTTCAAGTACCACAAACCAAGTCTAAAGCAGGACTATTTTAGGTCTAAACCATAACCTTCTGTATGAAAATGTGAACTAAGTCAGTGTAACGTCACTCAGAACTGATGAGCAGTGAACATTTTTGGTTCAGTGGACAGATTTTACCTTACCTAAGTTTTACTATAGTCACCCATAGCGTTCGGCTCTAGTAAATTAAGCTCACCTATGTTTGGAAGTTTGGAGTTTAGCACGGAGCAGGCGCTTAGCAACACTGTCAATCAAACCTGTTGCTAACGTCAGCGGGAGGGACCTCAAGAAAAGAAGTCTGTTATTGATGTTCATATCTTGATTTATGGACACATTAGCAAAGTAAAAACCCCAGCATCGTAGAGTGGGTAAATACGAACATTTTAAGACCAAAATGACGAGGCTCACTGCTGCAGTTACGCAAAAAGGGGCGACAATTTTTTAATAGAAAGTGAATTGGAGCCAGAGTCAATGGAGCCGGAAGAGCGCTCATGATCACTTCCTATTTCGAACATGACGGCTAGCAGGTTAGCTAAGTCCATTTATACGTACAGTGTATGATTTAAACTAGGGACAGAATATGTCTACACAATTGCCATGCCAGTTTTAAACAATTAAAAGAAAGAGATAAGAAAGAAAATAAAAGAAATAACTCTAAACGTGACCCGGACATTACATAGCAGCTACTTCAATTTTATTATGAGGCATTTTCAGATATGCGACGTCATCAAAACATTATCCTTACTTAGAATTATTTGTAAAAGTATGTATTATTTATATTCCATCGTGTTACCTATGTTCCTCTCACTACAGATGTCAAACAGCCCGGTGCTCCAGTCTCCACCAGTCTGTGTGATTGTGGTGACGGTTGTCGTGGTGACGCCCAGTCCCGGCTGAGTCAGGACCAGGTCTGACACTGCGGGAATGACCTCTGACCTCCAGCTGTCCTCATTTTCTGGGATGAACTCTGCCATTTTCTGATACTGGAAATCTGATGATGGGCGTTTGCTCAATGACAGTCTTGGTCTAAATGGAGAAATAAATGATGATTTGAATTTGAATTAATTAATCTATTTATTTTTGCGTGCATGTTTTGAAGACATCTGTAATTGCTAATATTGTGATATTTCTAAATTTGATGTTTCGTAGACCTAGCAGTTATAATATTTGTGGTAATATAAACTACTGAAACATAATAATAGGTGAATTAGATGGTGTATTTTAGACAAACTCACTTTAGTCAACGCTTATAAATATTTTGGGTTTTGGCTTGACAAAATCTTATTCTTTTAAAAAAAAACATGTCTCAGAATTATGTAACAGTTTAAAATCTACAGTATCATTTTATTAAATATTACTATTACTATATTACTAATATTGTATCCCAATAAATTACAGAAAAGAAATAGCGCGTGCAATCTTCCTTTTCTGGATTCTGGGGATGTGGTGTACACGCAGACTTCTGTACTGGATTATGGGGATGTGGTGTACTGGATTATGGGGGTGTAGTGTACACGCAGATTTCTGTACTGGATTACGGGGATGTGGTGTACGTGCAGACTTCTGTACTGGATTACGGGGATGTGGTGTACGTGCAGACTTCTGTACTGGATTACGGGAATGGTGTACACGCAGATTTCTGTAATGGATTACGGGGATGTGGTGTACGTGCAGACTTCGGTACTGGATTACGGGAATGTGGTGTACGTGTAGACTTCTGTACTGGATTACGGGGATGTGGTGTATATGTAGACTTCTGTACTGGATTACGAGGATGTGGTGTACATGCAGACTTCTGTACTGGATTACGGGGATGTGGTGTACACGCAGATTTCTGTAATGGATTACGGGGATGTGGTGTACGTGCAGACTTCGGTACTGGATTACGGGGATGTGGTGTACGTGTAGACTTCTGTACTGGATTACGGGGATGTGGTGTATATGTAGACTTCTGTACTGGATTACGGGGATGTGGTGTACATGCAGACTTCTGTACTGGATTACGGGGATGTGGTGTACATGCAGACTTCTGTACTGGATTACGGGGATGTGGTGTATATGTAGACTTCTGTACTGGATTACGGGGATGTGGTGTACGTGTAGACTTCTGTATTGGATTACGGGGATGTGGTGTACGTGTAGACTTCTGTACTGGATTACGGGGATGTGGTGTATATGTAGACTTCTGTACTGGATTACGGGGATGTGGTGTACGTGTAGACTTCTGTATTGGATTACGGGGATGTGGTGTACGTGTAGACTTCTGTACTGGATTACGGGGATGTGGTGTACGTGTAGACTTCTGTATTGGATTACGGGGATGTGGTGTATATGTAGACTTCTGTACTGGATTATGGGGGTGTAGTGTACATATAGACTTCTGTACTGGATTACGGGGATGTGGTGTACGTGTAGACTTCGGCCTTTGCTTTGAAACCGTTAGATCCACTATTTCCCTCTGCCCTTCCTTTCATTACAGGTGATGGATCTGAAACCCATCACTGTTTCTCTATGAAAAAGTGGGTTTGCCATCATTGTCTGTTAAAAGAGAACAGCACTGTATGAAATGTATCTATAAGAGACTAGTTAAAAAACTACCAGATTACCTCACCTGTTTGTTAATCATCATCAAACATTTAACACCAGATCACATGACTGCGCAAGGACTAACCACACCAAAAGTGAGACGGGAAAGAGGCTTTTAGCTAATTTGCTTCACAAGAATGGAATCGACTCCAAGGAAAAGCGAAAGGGGATACTCTGGTGACACAATCGTAATTTAATAATCTGTTAACAAACTTTTATACACACACTTGCTCCTGTTTTTATTACTTTATATGAACTCGTATACTTGTTTGGTTTGTATGTTTTTCTGGTTGTATTTCATATTAAATAGAAGAAGATAAAGAAAGTCCACAACCTTACATACATTATAAGATTAGGACAAGGTTCAGCCATTTACAGACGTCAATAGATTTTTTTTTGATTGCTAAAACATTCACAAAACTCAGTGCTTTTAAAAATGACACAAAATTCAACATTTATTCAAGTGGCACCATGTACGTGTTTGGGTGACGGCTCCAACACAATACACAATTACAAATGAAAAGACCTGTAATTGAATCAGTGAAAGATAGATTACTTTATACCATACTGGGGAAAGTTGTATTTATTTATTCATTTATTGCTCTTGCCGTTTCATTTTGTTGGCATCAATTTAAAGAGTCAAAACAAAATAATCACACAGTTAACATAAATACAACTGTTACGTGCCTTGTCCTTATTGGCATGAACAAAAGGAACAGGAAGAAAATATAAATAATTTCTTTCATAATTGTTCCCCAGCCCAACCAACTCTCCAATGAGTCACATGTACGTTTACAACATTGTGGCCTTCATTTCATTCACTTAAATATATTTTTCTTAGTCACATCGTCCATAGTCCATTATTATTTTGTCCTTGCATTGTTTTTACACTTAGAAACACTAGTACAACATTTAAAACCATGATTTAACAAGTTCCATAGCTCGACTCCGAACACAGAGACACATTTCTGTTTTAATGTTGTCCTTAAGAATACAGCTCGGGGTAAAATATTGTCTCCTATTGTCACAGTCCTCCTAAAACAAACGTAAAAAGATTTTGTGCAGCTTCTGGTAAATTTGTGCATTTGCATCTCTACATAACTAATACAGTCTTGAGATCAACTAAGGCTTTTAACTTTAATTGGGAAGACTTAAACAGATGATGTAAGTGCTCTCTGAAAGCCTTTTTGTTCATTATTCATTGCTCTTTTTTTGCAGCGGGAAGAAAGGTCAACGTTCACTGTGCTGCTTTCTAAACAAATCCATATGATGTACAAATGTATGGAGAAATGTACAGTAGCGTATTGCAAGAGAAAGCATTTTAGAAGCCACAAAGCCGAAGTGAGCCGTTTGGTGTTAATTCGATTGTGGCGTCGGTGACACAGTGTGGAGCTAAGACATACTCACTGCTGTGTGACTGTCTGCTCCATGACTGAGGGGGGCTGCTCTTTCTGCTTCTGCTTCTTCTTCTGCTGCTGCTGCCGGTGCTCTGGAGTCAGCAGGAATGAGCAGACTTAGGGGGAACCGCGCTGACACTATACCCGACGAGAGGGTGTGTGCGGCGGGCAGATAAAGCCACTCTGAAGGCCCCCGGAGCTGGGTGACAGAGATAAGAGCGCGGTTGTGTCGTTGCCACCCAAAAAGGAAAGCTGGGGCACAGAACACAAGTAGCAGCGTTAGCAGATGAGCATCAGGGAGCAGAAATGAGAATGTCGGGCGTGGAATGATCAGATGTGCGCGTGGATGTGTCTTTGAGATATGTTTATCTGAGAAAATGTCTGCAAAAATATCATTACAAAAGCATCGGTCGTCATGGTAAATTCTCATAGGTCCATGTATTGATTTGTGGTTTTGACATGGGAGTAGTATAAAATGTAAAAGAGCAGTTTGAGGTCGGGTGTAGCTCAGTTGGTAGAGTATTTGTCCACTGATCTAAAGGTTGGCAGTTCAAATCCCCCTCTCAATATAAACATCACAAGTAGAGTGGTCAAGTGGTGCTGGTGTATGAATGTGTGTGTTTCCTTGATATAAATCGCTCTGAAGGTGAAAAAAGTATCCATTAATGCTCAAGTTGAGTCTAACCCTGTGTTTTTCCGTTCAGAAAACACAACCAAAATGAAACAAACAAACATAACATCTATAGTTTGTCTAAAAGGTTACATACTGTGGTTTTAAGTCGAATAAAGGTTGTGGATTATGCAGTGCCGGGAGATCGGGGTTGGTTTAGAAATCCAATGGGAAGCATAATATCTCCCCTTAAATGTCATTGTAGTCTTTGCTTTTTTTAGTCATTTGCTTCCATAACTTCACCATCTGTGTGTCTTCACGGGTGTTATCGCTTTTAACATTAACATTAATGGAGCAAGCGCAGACCAAACTGCACTCCGGTCTACCTCACCTCTTTCTCCAGAGCTTGCCTGCTCCCCCACCTCCTCCACACCTCCTCCACACCTCCTCCACACCTCCTCCACACCTCCTCCACACCTCCTCCACACCTCCTCCCCCACCTCCTCCACACCACCTCCCCCACCTCCTCCACACCACCTCCCCCACCTCCTCCACACCTCCACCCTAGCACCCCTTTGGCTTTGCATTGTCTCGTGTGGGGCAGGGAAGTAACAATAGAAACAACGATGGAAAATGGTAAATTAAGAAGTAATTTAATTAACAGGGATGTTAAGGGTAAATTAAACAAAAGTGGTCCAAAAAAAAAACAAACAAAAAAAAACATACGATACTTTGCAAGGTTTAAACAAAAACAAAAGGTAACATTAACTAAAACACAAATTTCACAATAACATGACAAAATCTTGATGAACAAACACAGAGTCAGTACTGATGATGAAGTTTCTCAAAACACAGAGTCACTAACACTGCAGACACACAAAAAAGACACTACACATGAAATGGCATACTGGCCACACACACAGAGGCCAGCAGCCCTCAACAGGGGTCCTGAATCTTCTTAAATTGGTGGGAGGCACCTGAAGGTGGGCCCCAGGATTGGCCAGGCTGGGAGACAGTCCTCCAATCACAGCCAAGGGCTCCAACAGCCATGATTATGGGGAAAGTAGACAGAACAAAACACAAAACATAATGGACAACACAAACAACTAACATAACTTAAGTCCTAGAGCCGTAACGTGCATCATCTCCTTTCACTTGCCTCAGCCTCACCTCTACCACCTCCGAAGTCCAGGTTTTGAAATAGGAAAACATCTCCTAAACATCATCAAACTAGAAATTCCTTCATCTCGTAATAGAACTTTTGCCTCCTTTACCGTATCCGAATCTTTTGGATCCCTTCATTTAAAGAATAGTTCAAAAGTCTGGCTCTCTTACTATTTATTTATGACAGAAGCCGATGTGAAAACTCATTTTAACAACAAACTAATCACAGAGAGAAACGACGACGTTTAAAATAGTTCAAACTGAGAGTGTGAGCGTGTGGGAGTATTTACCCTTTCAAATTATGCATAATCTAAATAAAATGTTGCACTACAATAATAATTTTAAAAACTAACTCTTATTATGATGCCAAATATATTTTTTGTGCACAAAGCTCTCACTCATGTCACCTGCTCTGCTTCTGTGCTGATTCTTGTGTGGGTTTAGTGTTAATCGGTATAAAAATGCAGACAAATTGGAAAGAAAAAGATTCAGCTCTTTTAAAAAATAAGATCCGGATCCAACCGTTCAAAAGAGCCGACTTGTTCACGAACGACACATCTCTACTTTAATAGAGATGTGCCAAAGATGCGCCAAAGACAACTCATTCAACAAAGCCTACTACAATAATACTTTTTTTCATGTCCACCTGAGTCTTTCCACGGTGAAATGCCAGACTGTGGGATATTTCAGGCAAAACAAAACTCATGGAAGGGTGATAAAACATCTTACTAAACCCTTCATCAACTGGACATTTCCAACTAATACTGAAAAGGTTAGTGATCACGTTAAACTTCCCTATTCCAATATCCCAGTGTTAAAATATTTACATTTGGCTCGTGGCACATTTATCGAATCCAGGTCTGTAAAATGAAGTGCACACAGCCTTGAAAGATAATGAGGCTCGATTTCATTTAGGCTCCAGTATTACTTATTCAGTCAAGTGAAAATTTGTAACAGGCTTTTCCATCTTCTCCGCCCTCCCCGAGTCTTGAGTCAATACGTGTAGCCTTAAGGGGGATTCTGCATAGTGATTTCTGAACATGTCCATCTCTTTTATATCTCTATAGAGCCCAGGCTGACTTCATTATCTGGAGGTTTTGGTTTTGAAAGTTAACCACAACTTAGAAAGATGCACTTTTTCTTCAGAATAATCTCCTTGTAGCTCACATGTGTCAAACTCAAGGCCCGTGAGCCAAATGCAGGCCGCCACGTCATTTTATGTGGCCCGCGACAAAGTAAATTAAAAAGTATGACAGTCTTAAAATGTCAGTTTCAGGAAATACACAGTTAAACAGACATTTTTTCATGTCTATGCAAATCCATATGCAATATTTGTAACTTGAATAAGTAATAAATATAGAAACGGTTAATTAACAAGATTAAAACGTAGTGACATTTATCTTAGTTAGAGCAACCATTTTATTGATGTGACCCTCAGTGAAAATGAGTTTGACGGCCCTGTTGTAGATAGATATTTGTATGTTTACCATAGTCTGTACATTATATTATAGCCAAGTAAAATAGTCCCAATACAAAAATTTCAATCGATTTAGATGCTAAGGAATTCACTCAATACTCAGTACCAATTACGATACAATGAGGATTTTTTTAAATGCTCCTTTAAGTGATGCAATGTCATTTTCATACACAAAATAATATTACTTTCTTTATCTTAGCATGAGAGCTTATATTTCTCCTGATAAAACTCAAAATCATATTAAAGCTGTTCAAAAAAGCTCACATTTAGTCCTGTTAATGTCATTTCTTTCCGTATCGATACTCGCCGTTACGACCCGGGACCTCCAGCTCCTCCTACACGCTTATGTGTTGTCCCTGAGGTCTCTCCACGGACCTCTCTGGGGTGCTCCTCCAGCTGACACCTGATTGACAGAAGGGCCTGCGTGTCATCGGAGCAACAATCAACAGCATGACCTTCCACCTGTGGCCGCGCCCCTTTAAAAGGTCCCGCCCACTGCCACTCCCTGCTGCTGGATTCTTTACCTGAACCGCATGCAAATTGTTACTCTGAAACTCTGAAAAGCTTGTGACCAATTCTGATTTAAATCTGAAACTGAGCAGTTAGATCTTTTGTGTTTTTGTTCACTTACACTAGTTTTGTACTCGCTGAGCCTTCCTTTGTTAGTAGTTTTGTTTGTAGTGTAAGTTTGTGGTCATCTCGATATTAACAATATATTGACAAGCTAACACGATATTAACAAGCTATTATTTACCTTTTTTTTTAAATCCTGGGTTGTGTTACTTCCTTTCTCCCTAGAACCGGTTCGTAATACTTGCTACTTGATACTAAAACTACTATTGAAACCAGGTACTCATTTGAGCATCTGACTACCTCCAAGTATTTATTTTAAAGCATATCTTTTTATCTTTATGCATGTTCTTATTTGTACTTTTTCAGTGTTTTTATGTTGCACTTTATCACCAAAAAGAGTTCCTAGTTTGTGAGCTCTGTTCACCGACAATGGCAATAAAAAGTCTTGATTCGGATTCTGATTTGCGATACTTTTGACAACCCTACAGCCAAAAAAAAACAACAACCTTTCCATGAAGACAAGCAGGCGGAGTCTCCAGGTCAGGTTTGTGGAGATGCAACCTCCTCACTTGCAGTAAGTTGCTTCCTCATCAACCCAGAACACGCACCGTAGGCGAAATCCTCCAGAGATCAAGCCTAGCAACGACATCACAGAGATGGGTCCCTGAGCGCTACCCTGTGGTGCTCACTGCTCCTGAGGCAGCAACTCAACAATGGGTCAAATGCAGAGGACAAATTTCCCTACGGAGTCTGTCTTAACCTTAAAGCAACTCTGACAAAAGACTGCATGTTAAAAAGTACTACAAAAATGTTCTTATCCCAGCTACACAAGAGGCGTGGGTATTCCTTTAGTTAATGGGTCTTATAAACAATTAAAACAACCCAGCAAAGAGAGAGGATAAGTTTTTAAGATGCATATTCTAAACTTCTCAAAAATATGTGGTTGCTATAGCAGCCGGACGAGAAAAGGGACAGTTCAGAGAATAATGCGCCTAACCTTGAACAGAGAAAACACCATTAGCATCTATATTAAAACAGCGGGGCTCAGACAAGACATAATCAAACAAGTACTATAGCTTTCCAATTCAGAAAACTTTATTTAAAAGTTACAAATATATTGCCTTACTTTAGCCTTGTTTACATTAGACAGTGGACAACGGACTGACATTGAAATCCACGAGTAAAAAGTGATGACGAAGACGGCAAAGACTTACCGTCGTGGTCATATTTTGGAGACAAAAAATGGTGAAAGTTAAAACGTTATCCCTTCAATACTTTCCAAAATTGTTCAGGTCCCCAAATACCAAATACATATTCAGCAGGGAAACTGTGCTAAAACTATATGAGCAAAAAGCTTTAAAACACGTAGTAACGCCACTGAAAAACACATTAAATCGTATTATTTTGCGAGTGGGTTCATAAACATATTGAACAACTTAATGCTTTATCTGGAATATTCCATAGTTTGGCATTAACCTTATGTTTCCAAGGATGCCACAGGGTCAAGTTGCAAGTCAGATCTGTAAAGAGGCCGCCGCTTTCACAGTTGCATGGATGTTTATCAAGGTATCTTTTTTACACCTGATAAAAGTTTAATGCTTAATACTACGGGACATAGACAGTTAAGCAATAAAATCTCCATGGAAACAAGCAGGTGGCAAATCCCCGACTAGAAAAGTTGCATAACGCAGCTTTAATCATCACCCAGGTCAAAAAAAATCTGGCAAAAAGAGTGGCGATACCGTAGAGTTTACACCTGCTCTCGACTTCAATTGTAATGCAATTTACAATGTTGTGTTATCTATACTAAAAATACAGTTGATTTACAGTTTACATGCGCTTGATGGTCAAAATATACCCTTATTGTTCCAGTTTTAACACAACTTCCCAGCTGAATCTGCCATTTTCCTGTAGTATATTTACTGAACCAGGTAAACCAGAGTGTCCCCGATGTCCACAGTCAGCCCGTTGTCAGCCAGAGTGATTTTCTTCTCCTCCACGTTGATGCTGAACACAGACTTTTCACTGATGGGGAGTTTGCCCTGCTCCTCTTGTCCCAGGACGGGCACCCTGCGCGGGCCTAGCAGGGGGTCCTCGTACCTCATCAGCTTCACGCGGGACAAGTCTGTTTTTGGGAGAGACGGGCAGAGGTCAGAGTAAATTATGACAAATGGGGAAGGTTGAAAAGGGAAGAAATTTTGCAGTGATTGTTGGGCGGGAAAAAGGAAAGTATGATAAAACAACTGCTGTGAAATTATATTATTTTATTTGACAAGCATAAATTAAATATGGTTTGAATATGGAAAGACCTCAGTATTACCTTACATTGATAGAGACCTTTTGTATTATGTTTTGATACTGGAAAAAAGGTCCAAAGTTGCACCTTTGCTGAAGCTTTTGAATGATCTATATCAGAAATCGTATAAGACCATATGGTACTAATAGAGGAACTATAACCATTTTGTGTTGAATAATTCATCGTATTGTAATAAATATGTTTTATTATAACTGTGGTATTGAAATATCTGCCAACACTCTTCCCCATAACTGAATTTGTTTTGGACTGACACACTTAGTACATTGCTGTAAAATATCTCAAACTAAATATGAGCAAAGTTTTCTGCCTATCCTCTGAATACAGCACGAAATAATGTACATTTTTACTTTTTTGTTATGTAACTTAAGGTTAAGGTAAACCATGTAACTGTAGAATAAATGCCAGTACATGAAGCCTCATTGTATAAACAGTGCAGACCTTTGATGAGGCGGTTGACTTTGGCGAGGCGGCGCACGATACTGTCCCTGCTGTCTCCCTGACGGATGTCCACCTTCTGAGAGAACAGACCGCTGGCCGGCTGGGGGTTTATGAGAGACACGGACACGGCAGGCTAGAAAGACGCATCAAGATCAATGAGCATTTTAGTTATACGCAGATACTGACAAAACAAGTGTACAAGCGAAACAAGCGTCTCCACTGACTGAGATCGATACAGTTCTACTATCCAATTAAAACTGCATCAAACGAGTGTAAGCCCGTGTTAAAGAGGGGACTACACTTGTATGGGGTGTTCATTGCTAACACGTATTTAGATCAGATCATGTTGAATAAGATTCTGTTTCATTTTGATGCTCTTATTAAAAAAAACCTTCCCTTTGCCTCGCTTTGCCTTCCTTCTCTTTGCTTTGAATCACTTTCCTTCACTTTCCTTCCCTTTCCTTCCCTTGGCTTCGCTTTGCCTCCCTTTCCTTCCCTTTGCTTTGTCTCCCTTTCCTTCCCTTGGCTTCACTTTCCTTCCCTTTTCTTCCCTTTCCTTCCCTTTGCTTCGCTTTGCCTCCCTTTCCTTTCCTTTGCCTCCCTTTCCTTCCCTTTGCCTCCCTTTCCTTCCCTTTGCCTCCCTTTCCTTCCCTTTCCTTCCCTTTGCCTCCCTTTCCTTTCCTTTGCCTCCCTTTCCTTCCCTTTCCTTCCCTTTCCTTCCCTTTGCCTCCCTTCCCTTCCCTTTGCCTCCCTTCCCTTCCCTTTGCCTCCCTTCCCTTCCCTTTGCCTCCCTTCCCTTCCCTTTGCCTCCCTTCCCTTCCCTTTGCCTCCCTTCCCTTCCCTTTGCCTCCCTTTCCTTCCCTTTGCCTCCCTTTCCTTCCCTTTGCCTCCCTTTCCTTCCCTTTGCCTCCCTTTCCTTCCCTTTGCCTCCCTTTCCTTCCCTTTGCCTCCCTTTCCTTCCCTTTGCCTCCCTTTCCTTCCCTTTGCCTCCCTTTCCTTCCCTTTGCCTCGCTTTCCTTCCCTTTGCTTCGCTTTCCTTCCCTTTGCTTTCCTTCCTTTTGCTTCGCTTTCCTTCCTTTTGCTTCGCTTTCCTTCCCTTTGCTTCGCTTTGTCTCCCTTTCCTTTCCTTCCCTTTGCTTCGCTTTGTCTCCCTTTCCTTCCCTTTCCTTCCCTTTGCCTCCCTTTCCTTCCCTTTGCCTCCCTTTCCTTCCCTTTGCCTCCCTTTCCTTCCCTTTGCCTCCCTTTCCTTCCCTTTGCCTCCCTTTCCTTCCCTTTGCCTCCCTTTCCTTCCCTTTGCTTCACTTTGCCTCCCTTTCCTTCCCTTGGCTTCGCTTTCCTTCAATTGGCTTTGCTTCCCTTCACTTTCCTTTCCTTTCCTTTCCTTCCCTTTCCTCTCCGTGCTAAGTCACTCCCTCTTCAGAGCCACAGGCGTGCATCCCGCTAAAAAAACTACTGCACATCAAGTTGGTGAAATTATAGTGCATTGTTTTTGATCATACTTTTGTATATTTATGTAAAATGGCCGTGGAGTGGGGGTGATCTAGGCTTGCGGGCAGGACTGCACTTGCTAACGGTAAGAAGGGTAAGCTAAGTGTTGGGAGAGATCGCAAGATTACTCAAACGTGCAAGGACGACATCGAAAACCTCTTTGTTTTTGCACAATATTCCCTTTAGAAAAAAATTTGTCATAATTTCCTACGGACATGGCGTAAGTTGCAGCTTAAACTACTTTTTTCTCCCTGTCGAATAAACTTATACAATTTAAATTATGTATTGACTTATAGCTTATGAAACATTTTGGCTTCATAAATATCGGCCATGTGGAAAATCAATATATTGCTCAACATTCCTGTGATATGAATTGGCAGCTCGCATGTGCCATAATAACATTGTATTCTTTCTTCTGCAGCTCTATTTACATGTGGAGCATTCAACAAACCACAATCAAACAGCCCGTAGCTACCTCAGATCTGAAAACACAGAACGGTTTCCCGGGGCAACAGTCCTCTCTTATCTTGTCATCGGCTTCAGAAGCGAACAGCACGTCAATCTGCTCCAGCTGAAAAAAAAAAAAAGACGTAATCATATAAAAAAAAAAAACAGCAATAATGACTTTCAGGAAGCCGATGTGTGTGTTTACAAGTGTTAACAATGGTCCAGAGGCGATTAGAGGCTCAACATGTGGCTTACAGCTAATCCGTCACACTTTTCCAGCCGGAGATAGGATCTTAGCGGCGTAGAGGGTTTTGTCCTTCATGGTCCACACAGCCGATAAAATTTGATATGACTAATACTGTTACTGCACTGCAAGGTATTCGGCCAGAAAGTACACAAACTGAAAACTATTGGTAAAGTAAAGATTTGTTCTGTTCTTTTAAGTACTGTGGACTAGGGATGGTCAGATATGGATTTGGAAAGTCCATATCTGACCTGTTAGCATGCTAGTTGTTGTTAGCACTTCTGTGATGGGTAAAAACAGAATATCATAAAAGCAGCTCTTAGGGTCAAAATGAGACTGTGGTGTTTTGTCTGTATCTAATTATAAAGTGTTTTTATTGTCCGTGAACCAGGAAGTAACAATAGCGGTCTGTTAGCATGCTAGCTGTTATTAGCACTTCTGTAATGGGTAAAAACAGAATATCGTAAAAGCAGCTCTTAGGGTCAAAATGAAACTGCTGTGGACTCTCTGAAATGGGAAAAAAAAAAAAAAGCTTCATAATTCGATGCAAAGGTGGGCTAGTAGCAGTTAGCTAGCTGTTGTTGTTAGCATTACCATAATTACTATACTGTAAAATTAGCTCTTAGGGTCAAAATGAGACTGTGGTGTTTTGTCTGTATCTAATTATAAAGCATTTTTATTGTCCATGAACCAGGAAGTAACAATAGTGGTCTGTTAGCATGCTAGTTGTTAGTAGCACTTCTGTGATGAGTAAAAACAGAATATCGTAAAAGCAGCTCTTAGGGTCAAAATGAAACTGCTGTGGACTGTCTGCATCGAATTATAAAGCGTTTTTTTTTTTTTTTTTCATCCATAACAAAGGTGGGCTAGTAGCAGTTAGCTAGCTGATGTTGTTAGCATTTCCATGATGGCCAACAACAATATACTGTAAAATCAGCTCTTAGGGTCAAAATGAGATTGTGGTGTGTTGTTTGCATCTAATTATAAAGCGTTTTGACTGTCCGTGAACCAGGAAGTAACAACAGTGGTCTGTTAGCATGCTAGTTATTAGTAATTAGCACGTGAATGATACAGTAATATTTATGAGCCTAATTGCGCTTCGATTTACAATTTTCATTTGTCTGTTCAAAAAGATAAATCTGATGCATTGAGGACGAAGTGAGAATGACACAAAGACACACTGAAACTAAGGTAGCGCTGAGAAAATATCAGTCCCATTACCGGCTGACCTTTCTTGGTTTGACACCCGCCAATACCGATATCTGAAAAACCTCAAATATCGGCCAAAACAGATGTTAGAACTGATATATCGTCCATCCCTACGTGTTGGCCTTGATGTTTGCTGTAGAACAACTTAAAATGATGCACTTTGAACATCAAAATTTTAGATGAACTGTCCAATAAAATAAAACTAGGTATGTTTTTGATGAGGAGGCAGTTTGCTTTACATAGCCCCCTTAAAGTAGGAGTTTAATTTTCATTTCCGTGATTATTTACCCAATTTTAACAACTATTTCTAAAATCTAACAGCAATATTTGATCAATGTTTCTGTGTTGATTTCCTGAGAAACATTAAAAGTAAACATTCCTTAGACATATAGATTTATCCTCGTGTCAAACGTTATGTGGGCAGCGATGGCCCACTCAGTACTTAGGCTTATTTTAAGTGTCTGGATTTCTGGAGTCAAAAAGTGGGTATTTTAAGCACTCCTCTCCCACCTCTGTTAAACCCAGTGAGACACCTCTGAGCTCAGCTGTCACTCAGCCAAAGCCCCTAATGCTCCTGTCTGCATTCTGCACACACACAATACTTTTATGCCCTTGCCCCATAAGCGTGAATTTAACTTTTACCTAAGAAGTAAACTATATAACTTGTATCAAACTGCAGTTAAGCACCGACACTGTGCTTACCTCTAATGAGTTGGTCAGATAAACCAGGTTTTCCATGATGACGGCCCTTTCGTCGAACTCCAGTTCCAGATCCAAAACCCTTGGGCCATTTTTTTCCAGATTTTCCTAAAACAAAACAAAAAATATTACCTTTTTATTCAACACTAAAAACCAGTAACGATTATATCAAGTTGTAACTGATATAATCGTTTTGACAGTATAAAGAATAGGGATTTCCAATGTCAGTGAAACAAATCATCAAACACAGGGCACAGTGTGAAAAAACAAGCTGAAAAAGAGCCTAGCGAATTTTTAGGAAGAAAACAAAGAAATCCTTACAATTTATTAACACTATTTCGAACACAACAAGAAGCAAAAATACAAGCACTAGTTTAATATCTTCAAAACGTGTCTCAGCAAAGAATAAAGTTTATGGTTCAATATTTGCCACAAAAACAAACTCCCCTTTGTGTGGACAGTGTAGAAGAGGCAGGGTTTATTGATTTAAGTTGATATAAAATGGTTTTGGTATAATAAGTTGAGATGTAGCGCTAACTATGCCTGATTAAAGTTAAAAAGTTCCCAGAGAGAACACACAGAACAAAGACAAGTTGCAGCTTGCAAATCGCACTTTCAATCAATAAAAAAACAATTTAAGCATTTTCAATATACAGCTACTTCTTTTCAAACAAGCTTTTTTGCTGTTGTAAGCTGAAAGAATGGAAAAGCAGATGCAGGCAGTAGTCAGACGAGTGTATTTAAAAGACTGAATCAATTGGGGGAGAGTAGAAGAACAAACAATCAAGCAGTGGTTAAACAAATATTGGCTTCAAAGGGCTGCAACCATCAATACAGTGAATTTTAACACATTTCAGTGTGGCGTAGAATGTAAAATGATCTAAATATTAACGGGATGTTTCTTGGTAATTGCTGTTTCTAGAAATATGCGTAAAATTGTACAAGCCCAAACCCACTGTATGTACTAATCTTTGCAAAATTATGGATTCAAATAGGCAAATATGTACAAATCACATGTTAATTATACTCATTTTGTAATTTTACAGAATAAACCGTACATCTAAATCTTTCAGTTTATGGTTACGTATGTGATGCACTTTAAATTACGTTGTATAACATTTAACCTCAATGGATTTAATGTGATTCAAAACAGTATTATTTAGTGGAGAAGGGAAACTAGAAAGTCAACACCAACTAAAGCTTTCAAACAGAATGTCATCACTTCCTTTTGAAACTTACTGAAAAAACTGAAACAAAAAAACAGTACAAAAGTTGTCTGTGCATTTTAAATCTCAGCAAACCATCTCTCTACTATGAGTTTCGTAACAACAGTGTTGCTGTGCCGGAGCTGTACCTTGATCATCGCCACAAAGGGCATCACTCGTTTCATGTACTTCTTGAGCTCTGGCAGGGCTCCCAGTTCACTCGCAATCACCTTGTTGTCGGGAAGGACTCCGTTGTTGCTCTGGGACAAAAAGATAAACAAGACACAACTATTAAACATAAGCCACACCAAACAGTTGAGTAGTGGGGATCAAACACTAAAGATATTACAAAACTCTCAGAAATTAAAGTAAATTACTGTACGATTGTGATGTACAAATAAACTTGCCTGATAGAAAGTGTAATTCTGATAATCCATTCAGGAAAGCACAACAAAATATAACGAGACAAGCTATAATATAATGTCCGTGGGCTATGTCAGCTAACCGCATCCGAGATTTAGCTCTAAGTGAGCGTAGGCAATTTTAAACCAGTAGAAGCGCTCGTTACCTTTAATCGTAATTGTAAGACTCTGTAAGACTCTGTAAGACTCTGTAAGACTCTGTAAGACTCTGTAAGACTCTGTAAGACTCTGTAAGACTCTGTAAGACTCTGTAAGACTCTGTAAGACTCTGTAAGACTCTGTAAGACTCTGTAAGACTCTGTAAGACTCTGTAAGACTCTGTAAGACTCTGTAAGACTCTGTAAGACTCTGTAAGACTCTGTAAGACTCTGTAAGACTCTGTAAGACTCTGTAAGACTCTGTAAGACTCTGTAAGACTCTGTAAGACTCTGTAAGACTCTGTAAGACTCTGTAAGACTCTGTAAGACTCTGTAAGACTCTGTAAGACTCTGTAAGACTCTGTAAGACTCTGTAAGACTCTGTAAGACTCTGTAAGACTCTGTAAGACTCTGTAAGACTCTGTAAGACTCTGTAAGACTCTGTAAGACTCTGTAAGACTCTGTAAGACTCTGTAAGACTCTGTAAGACTCTGTAAGACTCTGTAAGACTCTGTAAGACTCTGTAAGACTCTGTAAGACTCTGTAAGACTCTGTAAGACTCTGTAAGACTCTGTAAGACTCTGTAAGACTCTGTAAGACTCTGTAAGACTCTGTAAGACTCTGTAAGACTCTGTAAGACTCTGTAAGACTCTGTAAGACTCTGTAAGACTCTGTAAGACCTCTCTATAACTCTCTATAACTCTCTATAACTCTCTATAACTCTCTATAACTCTCTATAACTCTCTATAACTCTCTATAACTCTCTATAACTCTCTATAACTCTCTATAACTCTCTATAACTCTCTATAACTCTCTATAACTCTCTATAACTCTCTATAACTCTCTATAACTCTCTATAACTCTCTATAACTCTCTATAACTCTCTATAACTCTCTATAACTCTGCATTTTTACATCTTTCTTAGACTGTTAAAATACACTCCCAAAGTCCTGTGCCTACATGGATTGTTCCACACATCCCTAGTACATGAGTAGATGGTTTGAAGTGTGGCGTTGTACCTTGTAGTGTTTGCCGAGCAGGGACAAGGCGCTGTGCTGCCACGTGGGGTAGTTTTTGGCCACGTAGATGGTGCAGTGAGAAGGCTTTGCAGGAGGTTTGGTGTCACCCTTCTGTTCAGACAGGAAAAAATATCATGAACTAGTTGCATCGAATGTTTTTCCTCAACAATATCTCACATTTTGCTTTAACTAACTTCAAAATTTTGCATGGTGCATATTTTAAGGGGACATTTGCTTGCCTTACACTTACAATTCCTTTTTTGCAAATACAATTTAGTTAAATCTGTATAAATTTCCAACCTCTGCTGAAAAGGTTCCACTCTGATTTGGTGCCAGTTATATTTATTTATTTATTATTATTATATATTTATCTTTTAAAATGGCCCAGAGCACTCATTATTTTGTTGTTGGTTTGGATATTTTGATTTCTGTCCTAGCAACACTTCCTACATTTTTGTTTTTTGAAATATCATACATCAAATCAAGATAAAAGTAACAGATTTTTTGACATACAAGAGTATTTAAGCTTAAGTTCATTGCTCAAAGTTTGAAAGCTGAAAATCTGCATATTCATATTTTGAGTAATTGTGCATGTTGGTTATAAGTCAGTCTCTCAAACCCTCTTGTGCGTCCACAGTATAACTTTGCTCAGGTGCCATCTCGGCATTTCCCTGTGTCACCCTTTATTCCAGCTCCATTTGCAGCAGATCGATCGAAACAGGCTGGAGATGGAGATATCAGTCAGTCAATAATGCTCTCCAGGCCGCACACGGCCACTTATTGAAGTCTTAATAATAATATTATGAGGCTTTATGGGATTCAGATAATACATGTGGACAGTGAGAGGGCAAACTGACTCAGGAGTATTATGACCACAGAACTATTTTATACTACCTTTAGTTTACTTTCCAAGATAATCTTATGTGAGTGTATATCAAAAAACTGTAAAATATTACATTAAAAGTTTAATGTATAATTTTGCTGCAAGTACAATCTGAGAATATGGGTTTCTAAAAGTATCACCTTTGATGGACTAAAATCAAACTCATAGTTTATCTTGTTTAGTCCCACTTTATTCCATTGTTTGTTCAACATAACTAAACCAAATCTACATTTACACCCAGACAAGATTAACATACAGCTGATTTATAACTTCACAAGGACTACGTCTGCACTAAACCAGGTATAAACTTCATCTATTCAAGGTTTAAGCCTGAGCCGAGTCCGAGTCGGGCCTGAGCAAGGACGGGTCTACACAAACTAACTAAAACTGTTGCAATAAACAGTGCATTTGTTTTGGTCTGTTTCCTTCTGGCGATATTGATATGCATGTGTTTTTGTCAATTATTACCTTCATTCAAATTACTTGTTAAAACTAGATCAGTATCAGGCAAGGTGTTAATTGTCTTAAGTAAATTTAATGCCTGCCTTTGATGAAATAAATGACTCAAATCTCGGCTCTAGGGCACAATATTATCTGCCAACTTTCTTTTGGTAAAGTTTTATTATTTTATGCCTCATTGTGCTTTGTATTAAACAGCCCCTGAGGGGCTGAAGCTACACTTCGCTACCTTAGATTTATTTACTGCAGTTCATAAACACTTTGGATCTAAGAAAGATAGAGCAAAAGAAAGAAATCAATCTGGGATCACAAAGTTGACGGTGAGTTATGGGGAGGCAGTGAAGTGTGCGGACAGGAGTGATGGGTCTCGCCTTGTTTTTGGGCGGCAGCATGTAGGCCTTGAGGCGCAGCCGGAGGTCGTGGGCCGTCTCCATCAGGTACTGAGAGGAGCGGATCAAAACCTCATCTACGGGACCAGCCAAGGGCCAGGACGCCTTCATCAGAGAGGTGTTCTGAAAAGAGGAAAACATGTTTAATACCGTGTTATACAGTTTAACTTCATTTAATAAATTATCATTGTTAGGTGTAGAAAATATACAACGCAGAGCATAAAAATATTACTGCTCAAGAGGTACAAATAGGTGCGTGCAAAAAGAGTTTAGAAGTTTTGACACCCATCCAGAAACCATTATAAATCTGAAAGTACGAGTTTGAGAAGCAACAATTTAAATGGCTCCAAGGGCAGTCCCAATCTAACCCTCCCTCTTAAAGAAGTGTAAATTCTTCTCAGACAACTTTCAGACTAATAATAGTTTCTGGATGGCTGCTGAAACGTCTCATTGTCCATTGACCTTGGAAACCTTTTCTACCAGAGTACCAAGAAGTACATCAAGAATGTAATTAGAATTAGAAGTAAATGATGAAAAAATATATCACAAACCATTTATTTTCCATGTCTAATTAACACGCTAGACTTTTGACTTTTTAATTAGTGAAGACCTATGGCCCTGGAGAGATGCAGAACAAGACACATCTGTAAACAAATTGATCACTACCTTAATTCTCCTCATTTGTTTATGCAGGACTGACATTTCTATTATGCTCTAGTCAATAAAAGAAGATGAATTCTGGCTGCTCCGGTTCAGGCCGGGTTGGGTTTAGCAAATCACCAATTCACACGAGCGATGCGACTTATTGGTTTCATTTTGTGCATGTGGGACCGCAGCAAAGGTGACCTTCTGGCTCCTAATTTGCTCTTAGTAAAAAAGTTACATAACATTTCACAAGCAGCTCATTAATTCTTCCATGTGGTTTTCATTAATCTGTGAGTCCAAATGGGAATCCAATATGTTACTATCATATTTGTCATTTAGTGTTAGAGGTTCCTAGAATAACTTTTTGGAACAAGTTTATTTTTTAAATCTCTGGGGCTTTAAAGTCCACAATACAGAAACTGGGGCAAAGTAAAACAAAATTACAATGATCTTCCACTGTGCCCACATTAATAAAACACGTCAACAGTATGCGCTTGTGGATATTGGGATAAAACCGCCAACCTTTGTCTCAGTGCGATGATGAAAATGATAAACTCAGCTACCTTTTGTCTCTCCTAATCCACAAATACAGAGGTCAGGTTGGTTTGTGCCTGGTTGTAAGTGTCCAAATAGCAGTGTGTTCAGATTATCTCTCAGTTTCCGTGTTAGCCGAGCTCTACACGTGAAAAAAGCACTAGTTATGGGCCCTTTGTTGTTGCTAAGCGACAGTTGAAAAGCCCATTTCAAGCCGCGTGGGGCCTTTTTCATATTCATAAACTCAAGTGTTAAAAATATTCTTGGCTGGATGTGCTGTTGGGAACATGCATTGACGCTTCCTACCCTTTCACAAGGACAACATAAAAAAAATAAAAATAACACGGTGTGAAGAGCGACTCCTGATGGACAGGGAGGGCCACATAGGGAGTGCGTGTGTGCAAGGAGCCATTTCACAGAAGTAAATGAGCAATGGGAACACCGCAACTAAAGGTCTATGTAAAGTACGTAAACATATTTTCCATAGCTGGTCCCAGGTGCTTTCTTAGATGTAAATGAATACAACAAGTTTGAAAGTCTGTTATTCTGTTTGGAGCAAATCCTCAGGGGGAGTAAAGGGAGGAAGAAGAAAGCGCTGAAAGATGATGAAAATAGCATTCAAAAAGCCAGATGCAAGGTGGTAGTTACCTTTCTCAGCAGACCCCATGTGTATTCACAAAGGTGTGGGCAGATGGGAGCTAAGAGCAGGGTTTGCCTCTCGATAAACTGGAACACCAGGTCCCTGTGCATGCCCTCGATGGCCAGTTCACGGTACTTGTCTTTGGCGGCCTGGAAAAGGCAAACAGCACTTCAAAATGCAGGTTACAGCAGGTTTAGGTTATAAAAATATGGATGTTATGCAGAAAATAATGATCTTAATCTAGTTTTACAATATTTATTAAGCTTATGAATTCACGTGAGGGACATTGTTTAACAGTTAAATTAACTTTGAGAGAGATGTATAGGATATTTTATCATTTCAACAGAATGGGGCAGTTAACATCCTCATCACCTTTACATATTTTTTATGCATTGAATGTTTTTCGGGTGAATTGCATGTTCTAAAATTTCAAACTGAACTGCACTGCTGCCCTCTACTCTCCAGGCAGAACTGTAAATGACTGCTGGCCCCATATTTGTGAAACTAGTATTACATTTGAGTTTGCCTGACCAGCTAGTCCCTTCTACATTTTGTTCAAATCCGGAAGAATCTGGGACTAAACCATAACGGTCTCAAGTCTCAGTACTAACTTGGGGTGGTCCAATCACAGTCGTTAATTTTTAGCACGTATCGCTCAAATGTGGAAGGGTTTTCCTCTAAAAAAAAATACTAAATTTGAAACAGAATATAGAACTTTTAGGTATGATAAACAGTTTAGTCTTTCGCTTGATGATTCTGCAGAAATCCAAGCTATATTTCCTAGTCCTCTGCCTTATTTTTTACCCCTTTTTTGTGTGTTTGTTTTGACATGAACAAACTAATTCTGTCGCAGAATTCTGACTGATGGTTTAATCTGTCTCAACTGGTTCAACTCAAATCAACAGGAAACAAACCAATTCTTGTGGTGAATAGAGTACTATAGTTTACAAACGGTGGTAATGAGAAATAATTGGGCAGCTGTTTCATTGTCCATTTACCTGAAATTCAAAGAAGCCACTCTTGAGCGCCTCCTTGTACATCATCCTTTCGTAGTGCTGCTCAGTTTTTAAGATGCCTGTGTTCATTTCACTGCAGAGAGAACATAAAATCCACGCAATCAGTGTGAAATAGGCATCTTCCCATACCATTTAAGACCTCTGCAAACACTCCAGACTGTACAAGTGGAGAGCGTTGTTCAGTTTTGTAAAATCACTCAAGTGTAACAGGGCTGGTGGAAATAGCGTGATGGTATTAAAGCTGCAAAGAGGTCTGAGCAAAACCCATTATAAAATATGTCGCGAATATCAGGCCTGCTTTTGCTCATGCTCAATATTTTTAAGACTGTGCACATTTGTATCAACAAGTCATCAAACGATTGTCATATTTTTTTTTTAAATCTTCATGAGGTTATTGCTTTACCAGATCAGTGATATGATCAACAGTAAAACTATTGAAACTACATAGTAATTTGAGTAATTTTTGTTTTGTTACTGTGCAAATATCCTGTTTCCTGAATAGTTGTAAGAGTTGGACCTAAATTATAAGCAGTGTTAAACCACATGATAATCTTTAAGAAAATGACTGTTTTGCGTAAAAAAAAAGTGTTTTCTGTTGTTGAGGTATCACACTCTGTATAGTGTATCGAGGCGTATTCATTGTGTATAAACTATTAGTACTATTAGTTTAATTCAAGGAGCCAAAACAAAAAAAAACAAAAAAACAACAAGAATGAAGCATTACATTATAAGCATCTATCCATATCATCTCATATCCATATTTAACATAAAAAAGAACATTTTGTATAGTTACAGCTACAAAATATTAAAAAACATTGTAAAACTGCAAACAAATATTCAGATGGATCATGAAAAATATGTAAAAACACCAGACTTTCTTTCACCTCCTAGCACTACAATCCATCTGAGCTCTATAGTTTCCCCTCATCCCGTGTACCTGGCGAACACTCTGTCGTTGAAGGTGTCTGCGGGCCCGCTTCTCAGGTTGTTCTGGTTGGCAATCATCTCTTTGACCCACTCCACCCACGTGTACAGGCGCAGGATCCCCGCGTCCGCCATCGTCTCCACGAAGTTAGCGTCCTCCACAGTGTCTCCAGCATCCGCCAAGGCTAGACGCATACCTGGAGGGAAAGGAAAATCAACTGTAAGAGCAGAGAGTATTAAAAGCGTGTGTCTGTGAAAGATTTGTCCACTGCTTTCATGAACAGGATTATCTGGCAGTTGAAAGTGCAGTGCCATTGTAGATTTTTTCATTTGCACCTGCTAAATCTTTACATGAGATTTAGATTTTCTTACACTGAAGTTATTATTAAAAGTTAAGTGTAGAGTTTAGTTAATATATGAATTTGTGAAAGATTTAGGTCAGGGGTGTCGAACACGTTTTCACCACCACATCAGCAAAATGGCTGCTCTCAGACTAATTTTATAACTTGTTAATTAACTGTTTCTGTATTTATTACTTACTCAAGTTACAAATATTGCATATACATTTGCCTAGATGTAAAAATATGGCTGTGTAACTGTGTACCACCTTATAAATTGAGATTTTAAGACCATCATACCTTTTAATTTACCCTGTCGAGGGCCACATAAAATGATGTGGAGAGCCGCATTTGGCCCACGGGCCTCGAGTTTGACACATGTGATTTAGGTAGAAGTTGATGTCAAATTATTGTCCATGCTTAACCAGAGAAAAACTATAGATTTTTAGCAAAGATGGTGCCCAGGAATACTTTTTTCGAGTAAAATCTGATCTAAAAACACTCAAGAATCCTATAGTTTGAGGAGGTTGGTACTAAATTCAAATTGCTATATTCAAATAAGAGGAAATACAAGTTAAATCTCTTGGTTTGCAACATAAAGCCTAACAGTGGTGAAAAATAGAAACAAGATTAACGTTTGGACCCTGTAGGGAGACGTTAGTGATAGAAATGAATTGAAATCATGTACTGCAGTTCCTTATGAAGCACAGGAACTTTTGACTGCTTTTGTCCGACTTAAATTCACTCATATTCTTTCAGCTGGCAGATAAAGCATCGACACATCTTTCCTCTGTCAGGCTCTGCTGCTTGAATAAGGAGCACTTCAAGAGAAAAGTTTATCTATAATTCAGTCGTTTTCCTCTGAACAGAACACAGCAAAGGAGCAACGGTAAAACAAACAGTACAGAAAAGAGACAGGCCAAAATGACAAGTTACTGCCAGGAAAACAAATGGAGTAGTGTAGATAAGAATCATTATTCATAATCGAGGGGAAAAGTAAGTGCGAAACACAACTCTTAGCTTTAGAAAGGACGCAGTAAAAGTCAGTTGTGAAAGAAAGGGTATTGTTTTTTTTACTAGTGTTTTAAGGTGCTGCTTTCTTAATGAATAACAGCTGGAGTTTTAGAGCGAACATGGTTAATTTGTAGGTTTGTAGTCTAAAACAGTCCCACTTTAAAGACGGGGCAAAGTAGATCAAAAGGGCACTGAGATGAAATCAAAGAGGTGAGATTTTTAAATACAGGTGGATATCGAACAGAAAAGTCTCAAGATTCAAGTCATCTGTAAAGACGTAGATAAATGTTTAAAGAAGAAAGATGATGTGACTTTGCAGATGCAGAAACACACTGAATGTGTAGTGTATAACTGATCATCTATGGCTTTCTTAATGGATATATTTAGTGTTGTTTTGTCGTGAACGTCTTTTACCAAGCTAACGACAGAAATTTAAAAAAGGGCGATGTAATTTTCTTCATCAGATTTAGGTTTTACATTATATTTCATTATAATATATCAAAAGAATCTCTTGCTAGTGAGTAAGATAGGACTATGGGAGTAATTAGTCTTATGATGTACTGCACAAGACCAAGTGGATATAATTTGTAGACCGTAACGCTATTAGCTGTATACAGAAACTAACCTCTGACTTTTAGATACGACGCACTGTTGCATTTAATTCCCGTCTGGCATTTCTGTTCATGTTCAGTAAAACGCTCTAGCTGTGACCTTAACCTGCCGCTGATAAATGTGTCTGAGTCCAGTGAGCGAATGTGGCGGAGTTACAGAAATCCCCTGGTGCGGTTCTGAAATCACCCTTTGACCTTTCAGACCCTTCAGTCCTAATTGTATCTAGACGTACGCAACAAAACACAGTGATGTAGGGAAAGGGTCATGTGTACTTCTGGACTTGCACAAGTGAAAACTAACTTTCACATGGTTTGGTTTCTTATTCAGAACTGTTTGAGTAATTTTAAAATCTGATTTAGCCTCGACTTTCCTGGTGGTGGCAATATTTGAATTTCCCTACTGGCAATTCAGAATGAACCTGAGCAACAGACAAACTTAACAGATTAATTTTAGGTTCTATTTGGACAATTGTTGTAATTATGCAAAGGTGGAATGTGGACTAATACAAATTATGTTAATTTAACAGCAATCATAATATTTCATTGACTAAAAGGTGCACCGTGCAACTCTGCTGGAGATTCTGCCTCCATGAAGTTGTTGTTTTGACTGGATTGTTTCACAGAACAGTTGTCCCTCGCTATAACGCGGTTCACCTTTTGCGGTCTCGCTGTTTCACAGATTTTTTTTGAGCACTTTTACACGCTTTTTTGCAGCGTATAGATGTGCATTGTGTTCTTTGTCCTGATTGGCTGTTGGACTGTAGACCATTGTCCATCAGTCTCCTCCGTGCCGTGTCTCCTGTACAGTACAGAATGTGTTCAGACAAATTTACATAAACGTTGGATCGCAGTGTGACTCTGAAGTGCTGTATGTTTGCAATTTGTTTTCTCCCCGACAAAACCCACAATGTCGATGAAACGTTCTGCACTGACAAAGACGCCTACGAAGGTTTGAACTTTGAGAGAGTTTAAACGAGAGAGAAATGTGAGAAAATGTTAATGCCTGTGTGAGAAAAGTGTATAAAGTGTGTGGTGAGGGGTTTTACAGACAAAAACATATAGAATAACTGTAAAAAATAAAGTGGATACTTCGCGGATTTCGTCTATTGTGGGTTATTTTTAGAACGTGACCCCTGTGATAAACGAGGGGCCGCTGTATGCCATTAAATTTATGCATCTCCTGAAGACGAGTAGGTCCAAGTCAGATCTGTGGAGAGGTGATCCACTCACGTTACCAATAATTGAATGGGTAAAAAGAAGGAAGTGCCATATAATTTAGATGAGCTGCAACAATGGTCCAATTTTAATAAAGTGGGAAACGAAGCCTGAAATAAGGTCCTAGTTTTGGTTGTTAATTTTAAAACATCTTTTTTTTCCAGTTCTGCTTAACCTTATTTGCCGTCAGTATGTCTAAAAATATGCTTCGTAATGTCACATTGAACTTGCCCTTTACAAACTATCATTAGCTAATTTAACAGGTCCCTGAAGTCATTTATAGATTCAAACAAAACGAGCCACTGAAAAATTAAAAAAGAAAAAAAAAAAAAAGGAAAAAAAAGATTGCCTCCAGTCATATCCGATGATGACTGACAGACAGAAAAACCCCCGGAGAACAAAATAGCACAGACAAAACAGGAGAGGAATAAATTGAAGAAGGGTGTACCGTCTGCTGAGAACTTGTCAATAGCTTGGGTGAGAGTGAGGAAGTTTCCAGTGGATTTGGACATCTGGAAAATAACGAAACAGATGTTAGCAGCGAGATTGTCAAGTACCCACCCACACAAGTTCATTACCAAGCAACTGTCGCATGCAGCTATTGTGTTTAGAGATACGAAAGCAAATTAGTACAAATCAGTAGCATGTAGAGTAACCACGGGAGCATCTCATTTGACTCAGAATAAGCTGCTACATTACAAGGCAGAATGAGCACAATGTATGAAATTTAAATATTGTATCACATTAAAATTCATTTAAAATTGGCGTAACCTTTTCGGAGTTGAGTAGCAGATGTCCGTTGGCGCGCACGGCTTGAGGCCACTTTCCGCTGTCGTATGTAAAAGAAAAAAAAAAAGGAAAGATTGTTTAGCCACAAATGTTAATCTAATTATCCAGTCGAATTCTACAAGCTAAAAACTGTTAAATAGGCATAGCAGTACAAATAAGTAAAGTAGAGAAAAGACCGTTTCTTAAATCTGAAATCTGTGACTGGACATCATTTAAAGTGACATGACAAATGGGACAAACTTGGACCTTTCCTACATAGATTTAGACAGATCTTTTTAACATATAACATAACACAGATACATACATATTTAACATAACACATCTTAAAGAAACTACCATTATTTTGTGGAGGCAAAAAACATAATACAGTGGTCCCTCGTTTATCGCGGGGGTTACGTTCTAAAAATAAACCGCAATAGGCCAAATCTGCGAAGTATGAGCTGTTTTTTTACAATTATTCTATATGTTTTTGGCTGTAAAACCCCTCACCACACACTTTATACACTTTTCTCACACAGGCATTAACATTTTCTCACATTTCTCTCTTGTTTAAACTCTCTCAAAGTTCAAACCTTCGTAGATTAAAAAAAAAAAAAAAGTACAGTAATATAGAACGAAGCCAAAGATCAAGACCTGTTTTCAGGCCCAAACATTTGTCTGAGAAAGAATATAAGCATTTTCCTATATTGTAAATAAAAATGCTTACGATCGAACATTTATGTAAATTTGGGTGAACATTACAGGAGACACGGCACGGAGGAGACTGATGGACAATGGTTTACAGTCCCTTAGCCAATCAGGACGTAGAACACAATGCACGCTCATACGCTGTAAAAAAAAAGAAAGAAAAATTGCACTAAAAAATGTGGGAAACAGCGAGACTGCAAAAGGCGAAGCGCGTTACACTGAGGGACAACTGTATTCTCTTTTAATTGGTTTACTCCCGGGGCTATGGTCACTCAAATTGAACCATCTACAACTAATTGCGCAGAGTAGAGGCTGTCTGACCTGTCATTGGGCCATACAGCCACGTGGTTGTAAAGGTAATAGGACAGGTGGTTTGGGACCAGGTCTTTGCCGGACACTCTGACGTCCACGGGATACCAGTACTCGAACTCCCGCCTCAGCTTCTGCAGGTGCTCTTTGGGGATGGACGTTTTGGGGAAGGGAGCTGTTTTGAAAAAGATGAAGTCCCAAACGTCTCTGGTCATCTGCTCAGGTCTGAAAGAAAGAAAAAACAAACAAACATGTGAATAACCCAGTATCAGAACAGCAGTTGCCTCCCAAACACTGTATTCACTATGACATTGCAAAGAAATGGAGTTATGCTCTGCTCTCTGTGAAGATATTGTATTTTGGTGATATTTTTATAGCGTTATACAGTAATTCTCTGTGGTTGAGCATAGATTTGCATTAAACAGACACTTTTCCCCTGACACGTCCTATTGCCCAGCCTCTGGTTAATCCACCTTCCACTCTCTCATGACAATTACAGTCAAATGTGGAGCCTGCAACATGAAGGGGAAAAAAATGTGATGTAAATTATTGCACAATATTACAGTCCAGTGAAATTGTGTGTTTAAAATTGAAACAGAAAAACAGCAATACTAAATATTTCAGATGAGATTTTGCTGCAGTCAAATAAACAGGTCAGAAGCACATACAAACAAAGGAACATCTGGATTCAACTCTGCTTGAATGTATGCACTTATTCTCAGATATAAAGAAGGTTTCACCATTTTTGCAATCAAGATGTTTCGGCTCCCATCCAGAACCCATTTGCTATTTGATGGTACTGGCTGTACTACTCTGAGTTAACTAGGTCCAGCCCCAGAGGGAGGAGTTTGTTAACTCAGAGTAGTACAAATGCTACTGTCTCACGCCAGTGCCATCAAATGCTAAATGTGTTCTGGATGGGAGCCGAAACGTCTTGATTGCATTGACCAGATGACCACCTTCTCGACATTAAACCATGCCTGGATGAATGAGGGATTTACAATTTTTATTTGGTTATAATCCAATGATCTTTCTTTATATTCAAGAATTTAATCAAACCTCACATTATATTGTTGTCCCACACCATTTCCAAGTACCACTCTATAATAAATGTGTACTGAATTTTGAAAATCTAAACTTGAACAGAATTAGAATTTATGTACATAATCTTCGTAGCCACTTCCACTGTTTTCACTGCCAACATCCCACTGTCAATCCAGCCCCTCATTTGCACAAACACAACTTTAATAATAGAAATAGGTAATTATTTTCCCAGAACTCGTGAATTATTAATTTTAAATATTAGTGCCGCATGTAAATTTGAATAATCCAACATAAATGATGATAAATGAGGAGGATATCATCTCTCATCCATTTGACAGTCAGTGGACGTCGGTGAGACTGATTATGCCCTTGTTAAAATGCCACACAGCACTAGATGCATCGATTTCAATGTGAGTGCTTGTCATTGCATTTGTTGGGAGTTCATACTTGATGCCCAGTGGTGATGGCCCCTGTCCGTTGAGTACTCCTCCCTGCAGCAGGTGTGCCACAGTGTAGTACGCCATGTAGATGGTCGAGTCCGACAGAGATTCAATCAGCCACTGTTCGTCCCAAGGCAGACGTGTTCCTATAACAAAGCAATAAAGCAACTTTAACCTTCATTTGAAGTGTACAATATTGACTAATATAAAACAACTAATTAAATATAGCACTTTTACTATTATAAAAAAGGGAACTGTTGCCGGCTATGAGATTCAAAGATATGCAGGTAATTAAATCTCTATATACTGTATGTATGTTTATATATTTATATTATAGAAATGATAAAAGTCCAGATCATCAAAATACATAAATGCTACTGTCGGTTTGTCTGAATCCAACAAATTTAGCAAAGGTTACAAAGATTTGATATACTTTCAAATGTTCACTTTAAGAGCTCGCTATGACCTCGCCCTGAGGTTTAAGTAAATTCTTTTAACAATTTTTGATCCAAGATGTGTCCTGATGATGCTGCCTCAGTTTGAAGTCCATGTGCGTCCCAAACTTCATTTGTCTAAGACAAACTAAACTTTTCTGTCTCATTTTAGCTTTACATGGGGCATGGAGAACAATTTGTGAAGATAGAAGTAAAATTCATATCTCATTATGTCCAGGTCATCAAAAACATACGCTACATTGAGATTCAACAATTGTTGAAAAGTTACAGGGATTTTTATACTTTCGAAATGGCCGCTTCATTAAGAACTCATTATGATCACACCCTGAGGCTTAAATAAATTCTTTTAACAACTTTTGAACCCAGATATGTCCTGATGGTACTGCCTCAGTTTACAGGGCCAGATAAAAACCCTACAACAAGTTTGTAAAAGTACGAGGTCTAGATTTTGGAAGCCTAATATGGCTGACACCCTGAGTGGTCATAATATATTTCTTTGGAAACCTTTAAAATACATTATGAGTTACAAAATAGACAGAGGGCGCCACTGAGCCATCCTGCAACATAGATTCTTGGTGACATTAAGTAAATTATGTCCATGTCTAATTTTTTGAACTTTTTTTTTTTCCTCTTAGGAGCAATTTACCTGGAAAATGTGTGTGTGTGTATATATATATATATATATATATATATATATATATATATATATAATAATATATTATTATTCCTCCTTTCCACCATTTTTTTACACCTAAACACTAAAAGTTAGAATGATGTGACTATGTCACGTTGTTCCCCCTCAACAAATAGATTGGTATTCATGATTTTTTTTTATGAATTTTGCAGGGGGTGCTATAGATCTCCATCTAAAAAGACGGAGATCTAAAGAGATGTGCATGCACGCTTCACTGGGTTCATTCAAGTCTGATGTTTGTGAAACTAAATTTTTATTTTTTCCAAAAATTGATATTTTATTGAAAAAAATCATGTCCACACCCAGCATTTCATTTAAAATGTAACGTGATAACCTTTTATTGCACATGGGTTTTGTAACCTTTGGCCAAGTTTGAAGTGTTTTTGATAAAAACTGTTGGAGTTGTTAAAAGATTATGGCCATAATGTCATTTTTTACATGTCCTGACGTGACCTATTCTTGATGCCAAGTTTCATTTGTCTACGATGACATTTTCCTGGGCCAAGCTCCCATTGGTGCAATGTAAATCGATTTGAGGTGGCGCTACTGAGCCGTTTTTCTTAGAGCCCAGTGAGCTCCAATTTTGAGCCAAGACTCCAATTTTCTATACCACTTAGTTGTCTATAAATTATTGTTTACTGCATCATTTTTGCAATTTTCCCCAAAACTATAAATGACACAGGCAGTAATAATAATCACACTATAGTACTAATATTATTTTATTGAGGTTCTACAATCCCCTGTCATCTTTGGATCTGGTCTTTTATATTACCACAATCTTAGTTTTGTGTGATGGAAATGTATGCATATTCATGTTACTTTATATTTCTGTAGTATTAAATTCTGAGTATTAAATACTCAGAGGAGAGAGACTCAGAGGAAGACTGAGGAGTCGTCTGGTCTGGGGCCAGGACAGTCCTAGGCCCTGAGCTATCTGTTGTAACGTAGAAAAAAACTTTGTCTTTCATAACTCACCAGGCAAATGTGTAAAATCATATCTTGATGAATAATAATCCAACAATTATGGTGTCAGAAGTGTGGTCCATGAGTGGTCATCCAGAACACAGCGCAGAAGGAATTTTGTTTTCTTTCCTGATGCATGAAGCTGAAGAAAGTGGATGGACTTTGAATCCAGCGGTGATGATCCAAGACAAACTAGTTTTGCTTGGTGAGTGTTACGGACTAGTCCGTTAGTTTTTGGCCTTGCCTCCCAATTCCCAGATCCACCCACCGGCTGAGCCGCACCTGGAGCAGGTCAGCAATCAGCGCAGGATATAATGGCCCGGAGCTGCGCACTCCACCAGTGACCAGTGGGTCCTCCGCTGCAGCATTTGCTAATTATTTGTATTTTATTTTGGGTATTATCTAGTTGTTTAAGTTGTATGCACTTTTTGTAAGAATAAATTTGCTTTGATTGTTTAGACCACGTCTCCACGCTCTCACTTTTGTTCTACGCCCGTTTTTTAACATCAACTCGTTGCGTGCCACTACCCCTGGACCAACTGGCGCGTAACAGTGAGGTTTTGCAATACAGACTATTTAATTTGAGCTCATTTTAAAAGGAAGTCTTCATCTACAAAGACGTGTAAATGCTCAAAAGGCCCTTGTATTTTGGAAATGCAAAATGCTTAAATGGAGTCCTCTAAACATGCTAAACAGACTTAGCTCTGTTTCTATACAATTTTTTATTAATAATCAGAAAAGCTAAAATTCCCATATTTCAATTACTTGATTGGCCTTTTTCAATATTTTTGGCTCCAAAATCTCATATGTGCATCACCATGCTGCCAACAACAATGGCTCTCCCCAGTCCTGATGTCCTCACTTTTGGAACACAGTTGATAGACGACTCCTCCCTTTAAGCCACTGAAACTAAGCTATTGGAAGGTACAAGCGGTAAAACGGAAATGGGGAGACAGAGGCTCAGTGGTTAGAGCAGCCGTCTCACACCCATCCTGAAGGTTGAAGGGGATCCGGACAGAAATGGATTTCAACTGAGGAGCCAACTCAACTTGTCACATGAGAAGAAGAGTAAAGCACCTGAAAGTCACTATGGAATTACAGAATAACAACACCCTTCTCCTTCCCTGTGATGCCCCCGCTGTGCTGACTGCACTCCAATCACTAGCCCCACCCCGATGCAGCTCTAAACCCATGGGACTGTAATGACTGTAGCTTTGCCTTTGACCAAGCTGTAGTCCCCTGTGTAACACTGAACATGGGTTTAGTTATGGTACACTATGCTTTAAATAATATCTAGCATTGGGACCTACTTGAATTTATTCTCCAAAGTAGTTTAAAAAAAAAAAAAAAAAAAAAAAAAAAAAAATCACACTACAGCTAACTACCAAACAGTCAATGGGTGAAATTCCTCTCTAGTTGCAGATAGCTCTTGAGGGAGAGTAAATTCAAAAGGAGCAGTGCACCTGTCAGTTCTGAGAATGGAGATATTATTAGTGTAAAATGCATGAAGGAAAATGTAAATTTAGATTGTGTCAACACTATGATGACATTGAAATGTATAAAATTTCTAACATTTGACTTTGTGCGTGAATTAGTGAACTAAAATAATTCAATGTTAAGTGTGAAGAACTGTAGCAACATGTAAAAAACAAAAACAGGAGGGGAAAAAAACAGAAAAATTGTGCGCCATACAGTTGATTTCTGGGCTCAAATTGTGTATTATTAGAAAATATGTGTGAACATTTAAGCCTTTTGTAAACAGGTGTCAACAAGAAAACGCCCTTTAAAACAAAGACAACCACAGTGAACCAACCACGACAGTTGAATTTTACACCTGGACTTGAACCTAAAGCATCTCCTGAGCAGGAGGACACACAGTCCTCTCCTGGGCAGAACCAAATCTACATCATTAAAACCATCCTTCTGTTTTACAACTGTCACTGGAGGAAAAAATTCAGGAAAGCATTGACCCGTTCCTCATGTCCCCACCCACAGCCCTGAAGATCAACACATGGGCAGAAGAGACTCTAGAGACGAGCTAAAGAGACACCGAGCTGCATGCGGACGGAGACTACAGCCATGTGTGGTCATAAGCAGGACAGAGGACAGGTGAAAGGAAAGATTTAACTGAACAGCACCACCATGTTAAAGCAGAATTCATCTGGGGTATGGACAAACTGGGCTGAACACAACAATGCTCCTTAAAAGTAAACTGATGAATTTGCCTCAATCTCTTGATACAAAAAAACGAATGGAACTGACTTCATCTAAATGAACTTCGATTGGTTTCATGACATTTGTATGTATATTCTGTTTCTGGCGATGATTATTTGTGAAGTATGATTAATGAATAATCAAAAGAGAGAAAGTGTGATGGAAATTTATGTGCATTCACATGCACATAAATTCACATCGTTGTGAAGAAAATATTCTTATCGTGTCTTTGACAGACTGAAGCAGATCGATTGCATTTATGCATGTGCGAAGACACGGAAGGCACTGTCCCTGTCCCACAGGAAACCATGTAGTTTTACCTGTTTTCAAGTTGACTACTTTAAACAGTCTATCACTATGTTTGTCAGACAAAATTGCAGTGGTCAATCATTCCTTGTTATAGACAATTTACAGTACGGAAATATCATGTTGTGCTGCGTGCCAGATGGTTTCTAGTCTAAATCTTTTCCTGTTCAAATACTTATGACTCCCACTGGGGTAATAACGTCAACTGGCAATCCTCTGTCTCCCTCTACAGACCAAACCATGCCCATGCAAGACTCCAGTGCTCTACAATTAAATCATCTTTAAATCAATGTCTATATTTACATGCACACCACAGCGATCTGATCATTAGCCATTTTCTGGACTTATACAAGTTTTGACAAGGGCAGTTATGCAAAAAGGAAAAAACTAAGGTGGCAAGGACCAAAAAAGTACAGCAGTTACTCTAAAAATGTATTAACCGACACACACAAAAATCAGATCTAATTACTGGGTTATCTGATTATTCTAGTTATCCATTATTACTTATTTTTACTGGCCATGTAAATGTACCCAGTGTATGACGAAAGCCAATGATCTACAATGTGACACCAAGCTCTGGATATGTTTAGTAAATAGGTTTAGTAAAAATTAGGCCCATGTATTTAGTTTAAGTTTTTTTTTTTGTGTGTTTTTAGAACAAACAACCAACAGCCTAAGCTCTTACCAAGTCCATAGGTCCTGGAGCAGGCATGTTCTTGTAGCCAAGCCAAAGTCGCTTCAAAGTTTCTTCTGGTCTCGTCACAAAATCTGTAAAGCATAATAGTTTAAAAAATGATAACAACAAAAGAAAATAAAACCACATAAATTTAAAATCTTACGTTTCCAGTGATTTAAGAGCTTCGTTAGCTTTTGCCTTCCATTCTGCATCTCCATAATCCAAATACCTGAAATATGATCAAGCAGTTTCACATAAAAGTAACATTTAATCTATACAGAAATAAAGTTTAAGACACAAAAGCAGGACTCACCACTGATCGCAAAGGGCAACCACACATTCATCAGCCGAACGAGACATGACCTGTTTCTCTGGCTCCATGTAGATCATCGCTTCGCCCTGTTGTAAATACACTGATTATTATGATGCCGTTGACATACTACAACTGGATCAAAGGCATTTAACATCCATCTAAATGAAGGGAATAGAAAACATTACCTTCTCAACCATCATCCTCTGAATAGGCTTTTTGACATCCTGCACCTTCTGACCTTTATACCCCTCAACCAACATGATCTGAAATAAAATGGTATAATACAATTTTAAGACAAAATGTTATAGTTTTATTACACACGTACCGTATTTGTAATAATTAAGCAATGGGACAGAATCAGTCCACTTAAATGGTGGACTATGTAACTTTTCTGGTGCAGACCGCCACCTACTTGTCTCCATGGAGATTGTTTCCACACACTCCGGCAATAAAATGATCAATCTCCAGGGACACAAGCAGATTACTGGTTGCAAGTCAAATCTTTGGAGAACAAGGGAATACTATTGTTGAAACTTGTGGGGCTAAAGTAAAAGCCAAAATTAAAATCTGTCAACTGGACAAAACGTTGTAGGAGTGAAGACGTTTCGCTGCCGGCCAGACCTGAAGAAGAGGCTTGGATGAACAGCAAAACGTCTTTGTCCAGTTGACAGATTTTACTTTTGGCTTTTACTGTGGATCAGACCTGGACGACTGAGGGATTACACAGACATGTCAGACAAAAGAATAAGCTCTCCAGAGAACAGAAGATGATGGCCACCAAACCAGAAAATCCACATAGTACACCTTTAACGTTAGAGAAAGTATAAAGTATTACCATAAATCATCTCACCCCTTCATAAAATCCTTTCAGGTAGACCTTTTCTTTAGCTTCAGCCAGTTTCTCTTTGTCATTCTGGCTTTGAATCTTGAGTTCATCACAGACCAGAGGAGCTGACAAGTTTCCATAACCAGGTATTTCAATGATAGGAACCTAAAGAAATGTCCTTTCATACAGTTAAAATGTCAGGAGTCAGAACAAGATAGAGGATAAAAATAAATCTACGTACCGGCTCGAAAGGCAATACCATCTTGTCCTCAATGCCATACTTCTCTCTTAGAGCCTTCAGACAGCAATAGGATATGCACTTATAGTTAAACATAGCTCAATAAAGACCAAATACTCCTAGCATTTCAAAAAACTTGTACCTCTTTTTTCTTGATATCTCTGAGAGCAGCAATATCGTCAGGAGCATCAGAAGGGACGCTAGTTACGACACCGGTGCCTATTTAGAAAGTGACATTGATTAATAAGATATGCGGGAATACATTATGCATTTATTTATCAAGATACCTTTGTCCTCTTTGATGGTGAGCATAGGCAGTGCATAGATTATTTTATAGGACGTCAGAGGGGCACTCAAGGCACATCCCAATATATCCTGACAACAAACAGATGAATGAGCATTACACACTTCAGGTACATATGTAAAGATCATCTGGTTACTCGATAATTGTAAACTAAAATGTAAAAAAATATATCTTCAGTCCAAAAAAGTAACCCAAATGTTAATCGATTACTGTTTAATGTCAGATTGACTTTTAACATTCAAATTTTTGTTCGTAAAGCCGGTCATATACTAGAGCAACGCTAAATGTGTCATACAACTGGAAGAAAAGATATAATAAGTAATAAAATATAACTATAGTTTGGCCATGGTTTTGTATTACTGTTAAAGGATGATCGATGATGTTTCTTCTCATTTTTGTTTGGTAAATTCATGCATTTTTGTCATTTTTGCCTCTTAAAAAAAAAAAAATACACTGCTGTGACTGTTGCCCTATTGCAGCCTCATCATGGGATACATAAAATGTCATCTTGTATAACAAAATCTAACACAGGATGAGTTTTACAAATCACAAACAAACTAAGGTAATTATGGCTCTATAAGCACCTGTCCGAGGATCTCCATGACGACGGGCACCACTCCGTTCTCCTTGGTAAAGCCCTGGAAGGACATGTTTCGCGCAGACCTCCGTGTGCAGATAAATACGTCTCCGCTCACCGTCTCAAAAGCCACATACTTCATATCCGGCCTCACCCAGCAGTTTGTCTGACCAAACATAGTCTCCGGTCTCAGAGTGGCCGCCACCAAGAAGATGTTTTTGCCCTTCATGCCACTATAAGACAAACATAATTTTAGCTCACTTGACAATATGAAGACATTTATATTTACATCAATGTTTTGTACCTGCTATAAAAGACTTTTGACTTGAATTTTGCAGTGTATGGCTCAACAATCTTCATTTTAATAAGGGTGTACTCCTGAGGCCCAACTCCCTATTTACAAACACAATACAGGCATATGAAATGTTGTCTTTTCATAAACATTTCAAAAGAACATACCTCTCCGGTTTGCCTGTCATGGTCCATACATGGCTGCCCATCCTTGGGGGAATAGATTGTATACCTACAAGAGAAATTAACATTGTTTATTCACAGAATCACACGTAAAAATGAAAACCTATTCTAGTTATAACAAAAATATCTGAATATCCTCCGGAACTATCTCACCTTTTCCCAAACTTAATCTTTTTCCTCTCCTTTAGTGTAACAAACTGCCATCGGACAAAGGAGTCATAGAAAGGGTTGACATCGGTGGTGATGAATGAACGCCTCCAGTCGACCTGTGAGGAACAGCGTGACATTTGGCACCAATTTAGCATGAAAATGTGGGCTGAATGCCTAAAATGCACAGACACTAGACAGAGGCTTGACAAGTGATAGATACCTTGTACAGGACCTAAATATTTACTTTCACATCATAAATGAGATTTTATTAACATTCCATTTGCTAGATATGAGCAGGAATTGTATTTTTAAGCTGTTTTTATTTGTAAGCTTAGACTTTGAAATCACTTGGACTAAAGTCTGGAAGTGGAAACCATTTTCAGTGAGAAAGCAACAATATAATTATGATACACATTTACCTTGACTCCCATGCTTTTAAGATCTGTGACAGCCAGAGGAGGGAAGTACTCCAGCCAGTGGTCAGCGTTGGCAAACTTGGCAATTTCCTGATCATTTAAGCCCAAAGATCTCATGATATCCCACTGGTATGTGGCAGTACCTGTTTTGGCTGCAGCTTTACTCTAAAAAGTGATACAAAGTAAAATGTAAATATAACTGATCATAAGAAATTAATTAATGCGGTTCTATCTTTTTAAAAACCTTTTTTCCTTTTGCTTTGTCTTTGATAACAATTTCATCATTGGTCTTTGGCTTCTCTTTCTCCTCTTCATCTTCATCAGGAAACTGCGGAGGGTTACCATAGAGCTCCATCTCTCGTTTTAGTTTGTCTGCACAGGCCTGAGACATCAGTCTTTATTATTGTTTGTGTTCAGG